>NW_024060407.1:17500-24857 GCF_016432855.1 Salvelinus namaycush | reverse complement strand
GAGAGAGATGGAGGGACAACTACCTTACCCTCCTTAAGATAGAGAGAGATGGAACAACTACCTTACCCTCCTTAAGATAGAGAGAGATGGAGGGACAACTACCTTACCCTCCTTTATATAGAGAGAGATGGAGGGACAAGTACCTTACCCTCTTTTAGATAGAGAGAGATGGAGGGACAACTACCTTACCCTCCTTTAGATAGAGAGAGATGGAACAACTACCTTACCCTCCTTTAGATAGAGAGAGATGGAACAACTACCTTACCCTCCTTTAGATAGAGAGAGATGGAGGAACTACCTTACCCTCCTTTAGATAGAGAGAGATGGAACAACTACCTTACCCTCCTTTAGATAGAGAGAGATGGAGGAACTACCTTACCCTCCTTTAGATAGAGAGAGATGGGACAACTACCTTACCCTCCTTTAGATAGAGAGAGATGGGGACAACTACCTTACCCTCCTTTAGATAGAGAGAGATGGAACAACTACCTTACCCTCCTTTAGATAGAGAGAGATGGAGGAACTACCTTACCCTCCTTTAGATAGAGAGAGATGGAACAACTACCTTACCCTCCTTTAGATAGAGAGAGATGGAACAACTACCTTACCCTCCTTTAGATAGAGAGATGGACAACTACCTTACCCTCCTTTAGATAGAGAGAGATGGAACAACTACCTTACCCTCCTTTAGATAGAGAGAGATGGAACAACTACCTTACCCTCCTTTAGATAGAGAGAGATGGAACCTTACCCTCCTTTAGATAGAGAGAGATGGAACAACTACCTTACCCTCCTTTAGATAGAGAGAGATGGAACCTTACCCTCCTTTAGATAGAGAGAGATGGGAACAACTACCTTACCCTCCTTTAGATAGAGAGAGATGGAACAACTACCTTACCCTCCTTTAGATAGAGAGAGATGGAACAACTACCTTACCCTCCTTTAGATAGAGAGAGATGGAGGAACTACCTTACCCTCCTTTAGATAGAGAGAGATGGGAACAACTACCTTACCCTCCTTTAGATAGAGAGAGATGGGAACAACTACCTTACCCTCCTTTAGATAGAGAGAGATGGAACAACTACCTTACCCTCCTTTAGATAGAGAGAGATGGAACAACTACCTTACCCTCCTTTAGATAGAGAGAGATGGAGACAACTACCTTACCCTCCTTTAGATAGAGAGAGATGGAACAACTACCTTACCCTCCTTTAGATAGAGAGAGATGGAGGGACAACTACCTTACCCTCCTTTAGATAGAGAGAGATGGAGGGACAACTACCTTACCCTCCTTTAGATAGAGAGAGATGGAACAACTACCTTACCCTCCTTTAGATAGAGAGAGATGGAACAACTACCTTACCCTCCTTTAGATAGAGAGAGATGGAGGAACAACTACCTTACCCTCCTTTAGATAGAGAGAGATGGAGGGACAACTACCTTACCCTCCTTTAGATAGAGAGAGATGGAACAACTACCTTACCCTCCTATTAGATAGAGAGAGATGGAACAACTACCTTACCCTCCTTTAGATAGAGAGAGATGGACAACTACCTTACCCTCCTTATAGATAGAGAGAGATGGAACAACTACCTTACCCTCCTTTAGATAGAGAGAGATGGAACAACTACCTTACCCTCCTTTAGATAGAGAGAGATGGAACAACTACCTTACCCTCCTTTAGATAGAGAGAGATGGAACAACTACCTTACCCTCCTTTAGATAGAGAGAGATGGAACAACTACCTTACCCTCCTTTAGATAGAGAGAGATGGAACAACTACCTTACCCTCCTTTAGATAGAGAGAGATGGGACAACTACCTTACCCTCCTTTATATAGAGAGAGATGGAACAACTACCTTACCCTCCTTTAGATAGAGAGAGATGGAACAACTACCTTACCCTCCTTTAGATAGAGAGAGATGGGACAACTACCTTACCCTCCTTTATATAGAGAGAGATGGGACAACTACCTTACCCTCCTTTAGATAGAGAGAGATGGGACAACTACCTTACCCTCCTTTAGATAGAGAGAGATGGAACAACTACCTTACCCTCCTTTAGATAGAGAGAGATGGAGGGACAACTACCTTACCCTCCTTTATATAGAGAGAGATGGGACAACTACCTTACCCTCCTTTATATAGAGAGAGATGGAACAACTACCTTACCCTCCTTTAGATAGAGAGAGATGGAACAACTACCTTACCCTCCTTTAGATAGAGAGAGATGGAACAACTACCTTACCCTCCTTTAGATAGAGAGAGATGGAGGGACAACTCCCTTACCCTCCTTTAGATAGAGAGAGATGGAACAACTACCTTACCCTCCTTTAGATAGAGAGAGATGGAGGGACAACTACCTTACCCTCCTTTAGATAGAGAGAGATGGAGGGACAACTACCTTACCCTCCTTTAGATAGAGAGAGATGGAGGGACAACTACCTTACCCTCCTTTAGATAGAGAGAGATGGAACAACTACCTTACCCTCCTTTATATAGAGAGAGATGGGACAACTACCTTACCCTCCTTTAGATAGAGAGAGATGGAGGGACAACTACCTTACCCTCCTTTAGATAGAGAGAGATGGAGGGTCACTACCTTACCCTCCTTTAGATAGAGAGAGATGGAACAACTACCTTACCCTCCTTTATATAGAGAGAGATGGAACAACTACCTTACCCTCCTTTAGATAGAGAGAGATGGAACAACTACCTTACCCTCCTTTAGATAGAGAGAGATGGAGGGACAACTACCTTACCCTCCTTTAGATAGAGAGAGATGGAACAACTACCTTACCCTCCTTTAGATAGAGAGAGATGGAGGGACAACTACCTTACCCTCCTTTAGATAGAGAGAGATGGAGGGACAACTACCTTACCCTCCTTTAGATAGAGAGAGATGGAACAACTACCTTACCCTCCTTTAGATAGAGAGAGATGGAGGGACAACTACCTTACCCTCCTTTATATAGAGAGAGATGGAACAACTACCTTACCCTCCTTTAGATAGAGAGAGATGGAGGGACAACTACCTTACCCTCCTTTAGATAGAGAGAGATGGATGGACAACTACCTTACCCTCCTTTAGATAGAGAGAGATGGAACAACTACCTTACCCTCCTTTAGATAGAGACAGATGGAACAACTACCTTACCCTCCTTTAGATAGAGAGAGATGGAGGAACAACTACCTTACCCTCCTTTAGATAGAGAGAGATGGAACAACTACCTTACCCTCCTTTAGATAGAGAGAGATGGGACAACTACCTTACCCTCCTTTAGATAGAGAGAGATGGAGGAACAACTACCTTACCCTCCTTTAGATAGAGAGAGATGGAACAACTACCTTACCCTCCTTTAGATAGAGAGAGATGGGACAACTACCTTACCCTCCTTTAGATAGAGAGAGATGGAACAACTACCTTACCCTCCTTTAGATAGAGAGAGATGGAACAACTACCTTACCCTCCTTTAGATAGAGAGAGATGGAACAACTACCTTACCCTCCTTTAGATAGAGAGAGATGGAGGGACAACTACCTTACCCTCCTTTAGATAGAGAGATGGAACAACTACCTTACCCTCCTTTAGATAGAGAGAGATGGAGGGACAACTACCTTACCCTCCTTTAGATAGAGAGAGATGGAGGAACAACTACCTTACCCTCCTTTAGATAGAGAGAGATGGGACAACTACCTTACCCTCCTTTAGATAGAGAGAGATGGGACAACTACCTTACCCTCCTTTAGATAGAGAGAGATGGAGGGACAACTACCTTACCCTCCTTTAGATAGAGAGAGATGGAACAACTACCTTACCCTCCTTTAGATAGAGAGAGATGGAACAACTACCTTACCCTCCTTTAGATAGAGAGAGATGGAGGGACAACTACCTTACCCTCCTTTAGATAGAGAGAGATGGGACAACTACCTTACCCTCCTTTAGATAGAGAGAGATGGGACAACTACCTTACCCTCCTTTAGATAGAGAGAGATGGAGGAACAACTACCTTACCCTCCTTTAGATAGAGAGAGATGGAACAACTACCTTACCCTCCTTTATATAGAGAGAGATGGAGGGACAACTACCTTACCCTCCTTTAGATAGAGAGAGATGGAACAACTACCTTACCCTCCTTTATATAGAGAGAGATGGAGGGACAACTACCTTACCCTCCTTTAGATAGAGAGAGATGGAACAACTACCTTACCCTCCTTTAGATAGAGAGAGATGGAACAACTACCTTACCCTCCTTTAGATAGAGAGAGATGGAACAACTACCTTACCCTCCTTTAGATAGAGAGAGATGGGACAACTACCTTACCCTCCTTTAGATAGAGAGAGATGGAACAACTACCTTACCCTCCTTTAGATAGAGAGAGATGGAACAACTACCTTACCCTCCTTTATATAGAGAGAGATGGAACAACTACCTTACCCTCCTTTAGATAGAGAGAGATGGAGGGACAACTACCTTACCCTCCTTTAGATAGAGAGAGATGGAGGGACAACTACCTTACCCTGCTTTAGATAGAGAGAGATGGAGGGACAACTACCTTACCCTCCTTTAGATAGAGAGAGATGGGACAACTACCTTACCCTGCTTTAGATAGAGAGAGATGGAGGGACAACTACCTTACCCTCCTTTAGATAGAGAGAGATGGAGGGACAACTACCTTACCCTGCTTTAGATAGAGAGAGATGGAACAACTACCTTACCCTCCTTTAGATAGAGAGAGATGGAGGGACAACTACCTTACCCTCCTTTAGATAGAGAGAGATGGAACAACTACCTTACCCTCCTTTAGATAGAGAGAGATGGAGGGACAACTACCTTACCCTCCTTTAGATAGAGAGAGATGGAGGGACAACTACCTTACCCTCCTTTAGATAGAGAGAGATGGAGGGACAACTACCTTACCCTCCTTTAGATAGAGAGAGATGGAGGGACAACTACCTTACCCTCCTTTAGATAGAGAGAGATGGAGGGACAACTACCTTACCCTCCTTTAGATAGAGAGAGATGGAACAACTACCTTACCCTCCTTTAGATAGAGAGAGATGGAACAACTACCTTACCCTCCTTTAGATAGAGAGAGATGGAACAACTACCTTACCCTCCTTTAGATAGAGAGAGATGGAGGGACAACTACCTTACCCTCCTTTAGATAGAGAGAGATGGAACAACTACCTTACCCTCCTTTAGATAGAGAGAGATGGAACAACTACTTTACCCTCCTTTAGATAGAGAGAGATGGGACAACTACCTTACCCTCCTTTAGATAGAGAGAGATGGGACAACTACCTTACCCTCCTTTATATAGAGAGAGATGGGACAACTACCTTACCCTCCTTTAGATAGAGAGAGATGGGACAACTACCTTACCCTCCTTTAGATAGAGAGAGATGGGACAACTACCTTACCCTCCTTTAGATAGAGAGAGATGGAACAACTACCTTACCCTCCTTTAGATAGAGAGAGATGGAACAACTACCTTACCCTCCTTTAGATAGAGAGAGATGGGACAACTACCTTACCCTCCTTTAGATAGAGAGAGATGGGACAACTACCTTACCCTCCTTTAGATAGAGAGAGATGGGACAACTACCTTACCCTCCTTTAGATAGAGAGAGATGGGACAACTACCTTACCCTCCTTTAGATAGAGAGAGATGGGACAACTACCTTACCCTCCTTTAGATAGAGAGAGATGGGACAACTACCTTACCCTCCTTTAGATAGAGAGAGATGGGACAACTACCTTACCCTCCTTTAGATAGAGAGAGATGGAGGAACAACTACCTTACCCTCCTTTAGATAGAGAGAGATGGAACAACTACCTTACCCTCCTTTAGATAGAGAGAGATGGGACAACTACCTTACCCTCCTTTAGATAGAGAGAGATGGAACAACTACCTTACCCTCCTTTAGATAGAGAGAGATGGAACAACTACCTTACCCTCCTTTAGATAGAGAGAGATGGAGGGACAACTACCTTACCCTCCTTTAGATAGAGAGAGATGGAACAACTACCTTACCCTCCTTTAGATAGAGAGAGATGGGACAACTACCTTACCCTCCTTTAGATAGAGAGAGATGGAGGGACAACTACCTTACCCTCCTTTAGATAGAGAGAGATGGAGGGACAACTACCTTACCCTCCTTTATATAGAGAGAGATGGAACAACTACCTTACCCTCCTTTAGATAGAGAGAGATGGAACAACTACCTTACCCTCCTTTAGATAGAGAGAGATGGGACAACTACCTTACCCTCCTTTAGATAGAGAGAGATGGAACAACTACCTTACCCTCCTTTAGATAGAGAGAGATGGAGGGACAACTACCTTACCCTCCTTTAGATAGAGAGAGATGGAACAACTACCTTACCCTCCTTTAGATAGAGAGAGATGGAACAACTACCTTACCCTCCTTTAGATAGAGAGAGATGGAACAACTACCTTACCCTCCTTTAGATAGAGAGAGATGGAACAACTACCTTACCCTCCTTTAGATAGAGAGAGATGGAACAACTACCTTACCCTCCTTTAGATAGAGAGAGATGGAACAACTACCTTACCCTCCTTTAGATAGAGAGAGATGGAACAACTACCTTACCCTCCTTTAGATAGAGAGAGATGGAACAACTACCTTACCCTCCTTTAGATAGAGAGAGATGGAACAACTACCTTACCCTCCTTTAGATAGAGAGAGATGGAACAACTACCTTACCCTCCTTTAGATAGAGAGAGATGGAACAACTACCTTACCCTCCTTTAGATAGAGAGAGATGGAACAACTACCTTACCCTCCTTTAGATAGAGAGAGATGGAGGGACAACTACCTTACCCTCCTTTAGATAGAGAGAGATGGAACAACTACCTTACCCTCCTATAGATAGAGAGAGATGGAACAACTACCTTACCCTCCTTTAGATAGAGAGAGATGGAACAACTACCTTACCCTCCTATAGATAGAGAGAGATGGAACAACTACCTTACCCTCCTTTAGATAGAGAGAGATGGAACAACTACCTTACCCTCCTTTAGATAGAGAGAGATGGGACAACTACCTTACCCTCCTTTAGATAGAGAGAGATGGAACAACTACCTTACCCTCCTTTAGATAGAGAGAGATGGGACAACTACCTTACCCTCCTTTAGATAGAGAGAGATGGAACAACTACCTTACCCTCCTTTAGATAGAGAGAGATGGGACAACTACCTTACCCTCCTTTAGATAGAGAGAGATGGAACAACTACCTTACCCTCCTTTAGATAGAGAGAGATGGAACAACTACCTTACCCTCCTTTAGATAGAGAGAGATGGAGGGACAACTACCTTACCCTCCTTTAGAT
>NW_024060407.1:0-15000 GCF_016432855.1 Salvelinus namaycush | reverse complement strand
GTGCTCCCTCTGTCATAACTCAGGATAAGACCCAGATGCTCTCCGCTTCGGTACCGTCGATGTGGTGGAGAGGGGGGGTGCTCCCTCTGTCATAACTCAGGATAAGACCCAGATGCTCTCCGCTTCGGTCCCGTCGATGTGGTGGAGAGGGGGGGTGCTCCCTCTGTCATAACTCAGGATAAGACCCAGATGATCTCCGCTTCGGTCCCGTCGATGTGGTGGAGAGGGGGGGTGCTCCCTCTGTCATAACTCAGGATAAGACCCAGATGCTCTCCGCTTCGGTACCGTCGATGTGGTGGAGAGGGGGGGTGCTCCCTCTGTCATAACTCAGGATAAGACCCAGATGCTGACAGCTAGAGTCACAGATGTTTATTGACCAATCAGGGGGCAGGCAAAAGACAGGTCAAAGGCAGGTAGAGGTCCATAATCCAGGGCAGAGTCAATAAGGTACAGAACAGCAGGCAGGCTCGGGGTCAGGGGTCAGGGGTCAGGGTCAGGGGCAGGGGCAGGGGCAGGGCCGGGGTCAGGGTCAGGCTCGGGGTTAGGGCAGGGTCAGGGTCAGGGTCAGGGTCAGGGTCAGGGCAGGGTCAGGGTCAGGGTCAGGGTCAGGGTCAGGCTCGGGGTCAGGGTCAGGGTCAGGGTCAGGGTCAGGGCAGGCGGAATGGTCAGAACCTGGTTAACTAGGAAACAGAACTTGAGAAAGCAGGGAGACGGGAAAAAAATACGCTGGTAAGACCTGACAAGACAAGATGAACTGGCAACAGAGAACACAGGTATAAATACACCGGGGATAATGAGGAAGATGGGCGACACCTGGAGGGGGGCGGAGACAAGCACAAAGACAGGTGAAACAGATCAGGGTGTGACACGATCAGTTCCTTTGTTTTGTTGACGTTGAGTGAGAGGTTATTTTCCTGGCACCACACACGTGTTTGTGAAGCACAGGCCTGGGGCAAAGAGTGTGTCCTCTTCTCTCTCAAACCTTAATCCTCTCCTCTCCTATCTCAAACCTCAACCCTCTTTTCTCTCAAACCTTGAACCTCTCCTCTCTCAAACCTCAACCCTCTCCTCTCTCAAACCTCAACCCTCTCCTCTCTCAAACCTCAACCCTCTCCTCTCACAAACCTCAACCCTCTCCTCTCTCAAACCTCAACCCTCTCCTCTCTCAAACCTCAACCCTCTTTTCTCTCAAACCTCGAGCCTCTCCTCTCTCAAACCTCAAGCCTCTCCTCTCTCAAACCTCAACCCTCTCCTCTCTCAAACCTCAACCCTCTCCTCTCACAAACCTCAACCCTCTCCTCTCTCAAACCTCTCCTCTATCAAACTTCAAATCCTCTCCTCTCTCAACCCTCTCATCTCCTCTCTCAAACCTCAAACATCTCCTTTTCTCTCTTAAACCTCACACCTCTCATCTCCTTTTCTCTCTCAAACCTCACACCTCTCATCTCCTTTTCTCTCTCAAACCTCACACCTCTCATCTCCTTTTCTCTCTCAAACCTCACACCTCTCATCTCCTTTTCTCTCTCAAACCTCACACCTCTCATCTCCTTTTCTCTCTTAAACCTCACACCTCTCATCTCCTCTTATCTCTTAAACCTCACACCTCTCATCTCCTTTTCTCTCTCAAACCTCACACCTCTCATCTCCTTTTCTCTCTTAAACCGCACACCTCTCATCTCCTTTTCTCTCTTAAACCGCACACCTCTCATCTCCTTTTCTCTCTCAAACCTCAACTCTCTCCTCTTATCTCTCAAACCTCCTCTCCTCTCCTCTCCTCTCCTCTCCTCTCCTCTCCTCTCCTCTCCTCTCCTCTCCTCTCCTCTCCTCTCCTCTCCTCTCCTCTCCTCTCCTATCCAGTCATCTCCTCTACTCTCCTCTCTTCCCTTCTCCTCTCTTCCCCTCTCTTCCCTTCTCCTCTCCTCTTCCCTTTCCTCCCCTAGCTTTCTCTCTCCCGACCAGTTTTGAGGTTTTAAAAATGTTTTACAATGCATAGTATGTCCAAATGTATTATGGGTGTAGTATATTATTTAAATGTCTGACAATATATATATGACCTAGTGTATTATAGACGTAGTCTATGATTTAAATATTCATCATCCCATCAGTAGTGTGGGTAACGGGACCATGTTTAATGTGAACCTTCCCTGTAAATGTTCAATGTAGCGACAGCAGTGTCTACTGTATTTATAGATCCACCCCTCCTCTAGCAGAGAGACTATGGTCTCGACCAGTCTCTGTCTGTTCGCTTTCTGGCATCTCTCTACAATACAGTAGAATACAGTCTATAGTCTCTACCAGTCTCTGTCTGTTCGCTTTCTGGCATCTCTCTACAATACAGTAGAATACAGTCTCTACCAGTCTGTCTGTTCTCTCATCTCTCTAAATTACAGTAGAATACAGTCTCTACCAGTCTGTCTGTTCTCTCATCTCTCTAAATTACAGTAGAATACAGTCTCTACCAGTCTGTCTGTTCTCTCATCTCTCTAAATTACAGTAGAATACAGTCTCTACCAGTCTGTCTGTTCTCTCATCTCTCTAAAATACAGTAGAATACAGTCTATAGTCTCCACCAGTCTGTCTGTTCTCTGATCTCTCAAAAACACAGTAGAATACAGTCTATACCAGTCTGTCTGTTCTCTCATCTCTCTAAAACACAGTAGAATACAGTCAATAGTCTCTACCAGTCTGTCTGTTCTCTCATCTCTCAAAAACACAGTAGAATACAGTCTATACCAGTCTGTCTGTTCTCTCATCTCTCTAAACTACAGTAGAATAAAGTCTATAGTCTCTACCAGTCTGTCTGTTTGCTTTCTGGCATCTCTCTAAAATACAGTAGAATACATTCTATAGTCTCTACCAGTCTGTCTGTTCTCTCATCTCTCAAAAACACAGTAGAATACAGTCTATAGTCCCTCCTCTCCTATAGCAGAGGCCCTCTACCAGTCTCAGCTCAGCACCACCACACCTTCACACTGCAAAACAAAACCTTTACACTGCAAAACAGAACGCCACACTGCAAACAGAACCTCCACACTTCAAAACAGAACCTCCACACTGCAAACAGAACCTCCACACTGCAAAACAGAACCTCCACACTGCAAAACAGAACCTCCACACTTCAAAACAGAACCTCCACACTTCAAAACAGAACCTCCACACTGCAAAACAGAACCTCCACACTGCAAACAGAATCTCCACACTGCAAACAGAACCTCCACAATTCAAACAGAACCTCCACACTGCAAAACAGAACCTCCACACTGCAAACAGAACCTTCACACTGCAAACAGAATCTCCACACTGCAAAACAGAACCTCCACACTGCAAACAGAATCTCCACAATGCAAACAGAACCTCCACAATTCAAACAGAACCTCCACACTGCAAAACAGAACCTCCACACTGCAAACAGAACCTTCACAATGCAAACAGAACCTCCACAATTCAAACAGAACCTCCACACTGCAAAACAGAACCTCCACACTGCAAACAGAACCTTCACACTGTAAACAGAATCTCCACACTGCAAACAGAACCTCCACAATTCAAACAGAACCTCCACACTGCAAAACAGAACCTCCACACTGCAAACAGAACCTTCACACTGCAAACAGAATCTCCACACTGCAAAACAGAACCTCCACACTTCGAACAGAACCTTCACACTGCAAACAGAATCTCCACACTGCAAAACAGAACCTCCACACTGCAAACAGAACCTTCACAATGCAAACAAAATCTTCACAATGCAAACAGAACCTCCACACTGCAAACAGAACCTTCACACTGCAAAACAGAACCTCCACACTGCAAACAGAACCTCCACACTGCAAACAGAACCTTCACAATGCAAACAGAACCTCCACACTGCAAACAGAACCTCTACACTGCAAACAGAACCTTCACAATGCAAACAGAACCTCCACACTGCAAACAGAACATCCACACTGCAAACAGAACCTCCACACTGCAAAACAGAACCTCTACAATGCAAACAGAATCTCCACACTGCAAAACAGAACCTCCACACTGCAAACAGAACCTCCACAATTCAAACAGAACCTCCACACTGCAAAACAGAACCTCCACACTGCAAACATAACCTTCACACTGCAAACAGAATCTCCACACTGCAAAACAGAACCTCCACACTTCGAACAGAACCTTCACACTGCAAACAGAATCTCCACACTGCAAAACAGAATCTCCACACTGCAAACAGAACCTTCACAATGCAAACAAAACCTTCACAATGCAAACAGAACCTCTACACTGCAAACAGAACCTTCACAATGAAAACAGAACCTCCACACTGCAAACAGAACATCCACACTGCAAACAAAACCTCCACACTGTAAACAGAACCTCTACACTGCAAACAGAACCTTCACAATGCAAACAGAACCTCCACACTGCAAACAGAACCTCCACACTGCAAACAGAACCTCCACACTGCAAAACAGAACCTCTACAATGCAAACAGAATCTCCACACTGCAAAACAGAACCTCCACACTGCAAACAGAATCTCCACACTGCAAAACAGAACCTCCACACTTCGAACAGAACCTTCACACTGCAAACAGAACCTCCACACTGCAAAACAGAACCTCCACACTGCAAACAGAACCTCCACACTGCAAACAGAACCTCCACACTGCAAACAGAACCTCCACACTGCAAACAGAACCTCCACACTGCAAAACAGAACCTCCACACTGCAAACAGAACCTCCACACTGCAAAACAGAACCTCCACACTGCAAACAGAACATTCACAATGCAAACATAACCTCCACACTGCAAAACAGAACCTCTACAATGCAAGCAGCGGTGCCATCTAGTGGACAGAACATATAATGACACCTAAGTCGTGATCCCCCCCCCCCCCCCAGTTCTGCAGCAGATCACCGCTGCAGTTAACAGCTGACGCAAGAACAGATATCGTTTCTCCCAACTAATGATTTCCTGTAGCTCAACCTGATCCTAGATCTGTGGTTAGACGTGACTCTGAGTATGGCTAATCAATACTGGTTTTGGTTTTTTTTCAAGACAAAGGGACATTCAATTCAAGTCACGTTGTAATTAATTAGCACGGGCAACAAATACACCCTTTTTGAAGATAAATGACGTGGTCATCACTGAGATTGCGTCCGTGGGAAATGCTGCGGATGTCGGCTCAAGCGTTAGGGCTCTATCCAATCCGTATCGAGGAAATTCAGCGATATGGCGTGGTTGAAATTTACAGGCAATGTTCCCGCGTTACAGGAGACGACAGTCAAGGTAAACGCTGTGTATCTCGGCTCAATGGGAAATTACCTTTAAATGACTGTTGCTCAAATCGGGAACACTTCAGCCAACCAGATTGAATAGAGGCCTAGATGACCTTCGTAAACCAAGTGCATTGTGGGAATAAGACTCATCTAATATGGGTTATAAAGACTGTAAATACCAAAACACCTTTTTTGTAAAAACCAATTTAAATATTCATGAATATTTGATTGAAGCAATCATGACTCATGATGTTTACATCACAGAACGACAATTAATAGACACTCTTGTATTCGGAAAAACATTTATTTATTTGTTGCTGGAAAAGTATGTTTTGAGAAGAAAATCACGACATAACCGTTCTCTTCTGCTTTAAAGAACAAACATGTTACAAAAACACACACACACACACACACACACGCACACACACACACACACCATGTATCTCTGTTCAGTGAGCCTGTCCATCGGTGCAGAAAGCCATTGTGAAGAGGGTTTGATTCCAGCTGGACGGACACGACTGTGGGGACTGTGAAACATGACAACGATGATGTGTGTTTTATCACACTCTCTCACACACACACACACACACACACACACACACACACACACACACACACACACACACACACACACACACACACACACACACACACACACACACACACACACACACACACAAAGACACACAGCTGTGAACACCTCCTATAGGAAGTGTGTTTCCATGGTGATGTAGATTAGAGAGTTTATTAGTCACATGTCCAGGGATGCAGGTCTAATTACAGGGTACGGAGAAACTAATGAGCTCAGAGCTTCAACAACGCAGGACAAAGTGAAATAAAACAATACAAATAGGATTAAATATATTATTGTAGAAGGGAAAAAAATAAAGTTAAATTCAATTCAATTAGACATCAGTGAGGATTCGTCCAACTCAGTAGCGACTGTCACTACATGGGTTGAATCAGTGGTTCCAGAAGTGTATTATGTTAGTGGACCACCAGCTGACTGTATCTCTGTCTGGAGTAGCCCAGCTCCCAATTGGCTCATTCATCCCCCCTCCTCTCTCCCCTGTAACTATTCGTTGCTGTAAATGAGAGAGAACGTGTTCTCAGTCAACTTACCTGATAAAATAAAGGTAAACATTTATTTTTTTAAATCATGTTGCTGTTCATTTGACCAGAGAAATATTCCTCAATATTAAAAAGAGCACAGCCGCTAATAACACCAACTATCGATACACTTTGCTACTTATTGAATCTGCTATCCCCCCGTCTCTCTCTCTCTCTCTCTCTCTCTCTCTCTCGCTCTCTCTCTCTCTCCCTCTCTCTCTCAGCTGTTTAGAGACAGATAGAGAAGTGGGAGGAAGAGATGTTTTGGGATGTCAGACGAGGATGAGCCAGAAGTCACAAAGTAATGCCCTCTGAAATATTAAGGTGACTCAAGGGGCCGCTACGCATTATGCTGTACAGAGGAAGGACTTGTTAAGACACACACACACACACACACACACACACACACACACACACACACACACACACACACACACACACACACACACACACACACACACACACACACACACGAACACACACGTATACGTATATGCACGTATGCATAACACAAGCATATTCACATGTATATGCAGGCAGATGTTGAGGGACCAGCTGATTTCTGATCCCTTTATATCAATAATGAAGAAGACAGAACACCTGACTCTTAATGCAGTACTTCTCTGTGTTTTTACATGACTGTGTGTCTGTGTGTGTGTGTGTGTGTGTGTGTGTGTGTGTGTGTGTGTGTGTGTGTGTGTGTGTGTGTGTGTGTGTGTGTGTGTGTGTGTGTGTGTGTGTGTGTGTGTGTGTGTGTGTGTGTGCGCGACTGTGTACGACTGTTTGTGTGTGTGTGTGTGTGTGTGTGTGTGTGTGTGTGTGTGTGTGTGTGTGTGTGTGTGTGTGTGTTTGTGTGTGTGTGTGTGTGTGTGTGTGTGTGTGTGTGTGTGTGTGTGTGTGTGTGTGTGTGTGTGTGTGTGTGTGTGTGTGTGTGTGTGTGTGTGTGTGTGCGCGACTGTGTACGACTGTTTGTGTGTG
This sequence comes from Salvelinus namaycush, assembly GCF_016432855.1. Classification (NCBI taxonomy): domain Eukaryota; kingdom Metazoa; phylum Chordata; class Actinopteri; order Salmoniformes; family Salmonidae; genus Salvelinus; species Salvelinus namaycush. The sequence continues at coordinate 7,641 of NW_024060407.1, read as the reverse complement.
TGTGTGTGTGTGTGTGTGTGTGTGTGTGTGTGTGTGTGTGTGTGTGTGTGTGTGTGTGTGTGTGTGTGTGTGTGTGTGTGTGTGTGTGTGTGTGTGTGTGTGTGTGTGTGTCTCCCGGTGTGTGTTCATGTATATGTGAGAGTGGTACCGCAGGGCTGAATTTAAATGAACAACTACCAACAAGCTTTACTACATCATTACAGCCTTACCCCCTACTGCAGTCTGACACACACACACACACACACACACACACACACACACACACACACAGACACACACACACACACACACACACACACACATATTTGTCACATACACATGGTTAGCAGATGTTAATGCGAGTGTAGTGAAATGCTTGTGCTTCTAGTTCCAACAATGCCGTAATAACCAACAAGTAATCTAACCTAACAATTCCACAACTACTACCTTATACACACAAGTGTAAAGGGATAAAGAATATGTACATAAAGATATATGAATGAGTGATGGTACAGAACGGCATAGGCAAGATGCAGTAGATGGTATAGAGTACAGTATATACATGTGAGATGAGTAATGTAGGGTATGTAAACATTATATTAAGTGGCATTGTTTGAAGTGGCTAGTGATACATTTATTACATAAAGATAGCAAGATGCAGTGGATGATATACAGTACAGTTTATACATATACATATGAGATGAGTAATGTAGGGTATGTAAACATTATATTAAGTGGCAAGTGGCATTGTTTAAAGTGGCTAGTGATACATTTTTACATAAATTCCCATTATTAAAGTGGCTGGAGTTGAGTCAGTATGTTGGCAGCGGCCACTGAATGTTAGTGGTGGCTGTTTAACAGTCTGATGGCCTTGAGATATAAGCTGTTTTTCAGTCTCTCGGTCCCTGCTTTGATGCACCTGTACTGACCTCGCCTTCTGGATGATAGCGGGGTGAACAGGCAGTGGCTCGGGTGGTTGTTGTCCTTGATGATCTTTATGGCCTTCCTGTGACATCGGGTGTTGTAGGTGTTCTGGAGGGCAGGTAGTTTGCCCCCGGTGATGCGTTGTGCAGACCTCACTACCCTCTGGAGAGCCTTACGGTTTAGGTGGAGCTGTTGCCGTACCAGGCGGTGATACAGCCCGACAGGATGCTCTCGATTGTGCATCTGCTGTTTCCTGAAGTCCACAATCATCTCCTTTGTTTTGTTGACGTGGAGTGTGAGGTTATTTTCCTGACACCACACTCCGAGGGCCCTCACCTCCTCCCTGTAGGCTGTCTCGTTGTTGTTGGTAATCAAGCCTACCACTGTAGTGTCGTCTGCCAACTTGATGATTGAGTTGGAGGCGTGCATGGCCACGCAGTCGTGGGTGAACAGGGAGTACAGGAGAGGGCTCAGAACGCACCCTTGTGGGGCCCCAGTGTTGAGGATCAGCGGGATGGAGATGTTGTTACCTACCCTCACCACCTGGGGGCGGCCCGTCAGGAAGTCCAGTACCCAGTTGCACAGGGCGGGGTGGAGACCCAGGGTCTCAAGCTTGATGACGAGTTTGGAGGGTACTATGGTATTAAATGCTGAGCTGTAGTCGATGAACAGCATTCTCACATAGGTATTCCTCTTGTCCAGATGGGTTAGGGCAGTGTGCAGTCTGGTTGCGATTGCGTCGTCTGTGGACCTATTGGGTCGGTAAGCAAATTGGAGTGGGTCTAGGGTGTCAAGTAGGGTGGAGGTGATATGGTCCTTGACTAGTCTCTCAAAGCACTTCATGATGACGGAAGTGAGTGCTACGGGGCGGTAGTCGTTTAGCTCCGGGGCGGTAGTCATGGTTCTCAATCAGGGACAGCTGTCTATCGTTGTCTCTGATTGGGAACCATACTTAGGTAGACCTTTTTTCCCCACCGTTCTTTGTAGGAAGTTGACTTTCTTTATGGCACTTAGCATTTGAGCTTCGTGGTTTGTTTTTGTAGTGTGTATTGTTTTGTTCGGCGTCATTTTTGATTAATTAAAGAAAAATGTATGCTTACCACGCTGCACCTTGGTCCTCATCTTTCAACAGCTGTGTCCTCTCTTTCAAAAGGCCAAGGACAGGAGTTTGTTTGGTTGTTCAGGACAAAATCCTGTCTCTGTTGAAAACCTGCAAGTTGTGATCGAATGGAGAGGTTTCTATCATTGTGACCAATCAATGCTTCTCAGTTCTGTAATGGAGAGGAACCGATCATTTTGACCAATCAATGCTTCTCAGTTCTGTACTGGAGAGGAACCGATCATTGTGACCAATCAATGCTTCTCAGTTCTGTAATGGAGAGGAACCGATCATTGTGACCAATCAGTGCTTCTCAGTTCTGTAATGGAGAGGAACCGATCATTGTGACCAATCAGTGCTTCTCAGTTCTGTAATGGAGAGGAACCGATCATTGTGACCAATCAATGCTTCTCAGTTCTGTAATGGAGAGGAACCGATCATTGTGACCAATCAATGCTTCTCAGTTCTGTACTGGAGAGGAACCGATCATTGTGACCAATCAATGCTTCTCAGTTCTGTAATGGAGAGGAACCGATCATTGTGACCAATCAGTGCTTCTCAGTTCTGTAATGGAGAGGAACCGATCATTGTGACCAATCAATGCTTCTCAGTTCTGTAATGGAGAGGAACCGATCATTCTGACCAATCAATGCTTCTCAGTTCTGTAATGGAGAGGAACCGATCATTGTGACCAATCAATGCTTCTCAGTTCTGTAATGGAGAGGAACCGATCGTTTTGACCAATCAATGCTTCTCAGTTCTGTAATGGAGAGGAACCGATCATTGTGACCAATCAATGCTTCTCAGTTCTGTAATGGAGAGGAACCGATCATTTTGACCAATCAATGCTTTTCAGTTTTGTAATGTAGAGGAACCGATCATTGTGACCAATCAATGCTTCTCAGTTCTGTAATGGAGAGGAACCGATCATTGTGACCAATCAGTGCTTCTCAGTTCTGTAATGGAGAGGAACCAATCATTTTGACCAATCAATGCTTCTCAGTTCTGTAATGGAGAGGATCCGATATAGTTTATATTTGAGATTATTCAAAAAGCCACCCTCTACCTTGATGACAGCTTTGCACACTAGTGTTAAAGTGTCAGACTGATACATTGAAGAATGACGGCCCTGCATAATATTTGATATTAAGTCTCTCCGGTGTCCCTAACGAGTCCAAATGTGGCCGAATTGGTCAATTGATTCATTTCCAAGTACATAACTAAAGAGAACATACAAAAATACTATGGTCCAAAAAAAATACAAGTTTACAAACTCCCAGAAATGTCATACATGATGGCTCATTAGTTTCCCTACAGAAAAGACACTAAGCTTCGCACCTCTAGATGGCTGGGCGGTGGGAAGGTGTGGAGGCAGAGACAGCAGAGGTGGTCAGACTGCAGAAGCCAGTTCCCTACATCTGAACGAGTGGGGGGGTGGAGGACCTTCACACCTCTAGATGGCCGGGCGGTGGGAAGGAGTGGAGGTAGAGACAGCAGAGGTGGTCAGACTGCAGAAGCCAGTTCCCTACATCTGAATGAGTGGAGGGATGGAGGACCTTCCCACCTCTAGATGGCCGGGCGGTGGGAAGGTGTGGAGACAGAGACAGCAGAGGTGGTCAGAAGCCAGTTCTCTACATCTGAATGAGTGGAGGGATGGAGGACCTTCACACCTCTAGATGGCTGGGCGGTGGGAAGGTGTGGAGGTAGAGACAGGTCCAGTTCTCTACATCTGAATGAGTGGAGGGATGGAGGACCTTCACACCTCTAGATGGCTGGGCGGTGGGAAGGTGTGGAGGTAGAGACAGGTCCAGTTCTCTACATCTGAATGAGTGGAGGGATGGAGGACCTTCACACCTCTAGATGGCTGGGCGGTGGGAAGGTGTGGAGGTAGAGACAGCAGAGGTGGTCAGACTGCAGAAGCCAGTTCCCTACATCTGAATGAGTGGGGGGATGGAGGACTTGAATATATTTTGTTTTGAAGTTGGTTTCCCAGGTCATGTTACTCTCAACCACTATTGAGGATTTTTTTTTAAATGATCTGTTAGAACTGAAGTTTACTATAAGTTTACTGACTATTTATTTAATTTAACCCTTTATTTTAGCAGGAAGTGAGCACTGTATCAATACATCAAATACGCAACACATATCTAAAACTAATTATACATTTTATGTATATGTTTACAGAAGTGGTCCAACGAAGCGGATTCTAAGCTACAGGACTGTTTCTCCAACACAGACTGGAATATTTTCCGCGATTCATCCGATAAGAGGAGTTTACCACATCAGTCACTGGTTTCATTACCACAAACCAAGGCAGAGGAAGGTCCTAAAACTATGCCAAAGACTCCAACCACCCAAGTCACAGACTGTTGTCTGTAGTTATCATTGACTCAGTACTGGTACCCTGTGTATATAACCTAGTTATCATTGACTCAGTACTGGTACCCTGTGTATATAACCTAGTTATCATTGACTCAGTACTGGTACCCTGTGTATATAACCTAGTTATCATTACTCAGTACTGGTACTCTGTGTATATAACCTAGTTATCATTGACTCAGTACTGGTACTCTGTGTATATAACCTAGTTATCATTGACTCAGGACTGGTACTCTGTGTATATAACCTAGTTATCATTGACTCAGTACTGGTACTCTGTGTATATAACCTAGTTATCATTACTCATTGACTCAGTACTGGTACTCTGTGTATATAACCTAGTTATCATTGACTCAGTACTGGTACCCTGTGTATATAACCTAGTTATCATTACTCAGTACTGGTACCCTGTGTATATAACCTAGTTATCATTACTCAGTACTGGTACCCTGTGTATATAACCTAGTTATCATTACTCAGTACTGGTACCCTGTGTATATAACCTAGTTATCATTACTCAGTACTGGTGCCCTGTGTATATAACCTAGTTATCATTACTCAGTACTGGTACCCTGTGTATATAACCTAGTTATCATTACTCAGTACTGGTACCCTGTGTATATAGCCTAGTTATCATTACTCAGTACTGGTACCCTGTGTATATAACCTAGTTATCATTACTCATTACTCAGTACTGGTACTCTGTGTATATAACCTAGTTATCATTGACTCAGTACTGGTGCCCTGTGTATATAACCTAGTTATCATTACTCAGTACTGGTACTCTGTGTATATAACCTAGTTATCATTGACTCAGTACTGGTACCCTGTGTATATAACCTAGTTATCATTACTCATTACTCAGTACTGGTACTCTGTGTACATAACCTAGTTATCATTGACTCAGGACTGGTACTCTGTGTATATAACCTAGTTATCATTGACTCAGTACTGGTACCCTGTGTATATAACCTAGTTATCATTGACTCAGTACTGGTACTCTGTGTATATAACCTAGTTATCATTACTCAGTACTGGTACCCTGTGTATATAACATCATTGTGTATTTATACTTTTGTATTAATTCTCTATTTTCAGTATTCGTCTACACCTGTTAGTCTACACCTGTTAGTCTACACCTGTTGTTTACCAAGCGTGTGACAAATAACAATTGATTACCCACACAAACACACACACACACACACACACACACACACACACACACACACACACACACACACACACACACACACACACACACACACACACACACACACACACACACACACACACACACACACACACACACACACACACACACACACACACACACAGGGACAGAGAAGGAGCACAGATTGAATTAAGTTGTGTTAGAACAGGGGGACTGAAACTGGCAGATTGAAATATACCAGACATGCTGAGGCTGTAATCTGTGTGTGTTGGATCTGCTGTTGGTAATTCTCTGGCCCATCGTCATTTCATGCCAATTTGGAGTGATTTCTGCTGGGGCTTGAAGGAGGGAGGAAGGGAGGGAGGGAGGGAGGGAGGGAGGGAGGGAGGGAGGGAGGGAGGGAGGGAGGGAGGGAGGGAGGGAGGGAGGGAGGGAGGGAGGGAGGGAGGGAGGGAGGGAGGAGGGAGGGAGGGAGGGAGGGAGGGACAAAGTGTTTGTCTTAGATCAGTATAAATCCTGGAGGATCATCCAGACGTCACACTACTGAACCTCAAGACTGTCAACTGAAACCAAATTAATTTAGAAGATTGTCATTTTTTAAAGAGAGAGATTTTTACCTTTATTTAACTAGGCAAGTCACCTAAGAACGAACTCTTATTTTCGTTGACGGCCTACCGGGGAACAGTGGGCAGAACGACAGATTTTCACCTTGTCAGCGTCAGGGATTCGATCTAGCAACCTCTCGGTTACTGACCTCTACGCTCTAACCACTAGGCGACCTGCCACCTCTACTCTCTAACCACTAGGTGACCTGCCGCCTCTACACTCTAAACACTAGGTGACCTGCCACCTCTACACTCTAACCACTAGGCTACCTGCCGCCTCTACACTCTAACCACTAGGCTACCTGCCACCTCTACACTCTAACCACTAGGCTACCTGCCACCTCTATACTCTACCCACTAGGCTACCTGCCGCCTCTACACTCTACCCACTAGGCTACCTGCCGCCTCTACACTCTAACCACTAGACTACCTGCCGCCCCTACACTCTAACCACTAGACTACCTGCCGCCTCTACCCTCTAACCACTAGGCTACCTGCCGCCCCTACACTCTAACCACTAGACTACCTGCCGCCTCTACACTCTAACCACTAGGCTACCTGCCGCCCCTACACTCTAACCACTAGGCTACCTGCCGCCCCTACACTCTAACCACTAGACTACCTGCCGCCCCTACACTCTAACCACTAGACTACCTGCCGCCTCTACGCTCTAACCACTAGGTGACCTGCCACCTCTACACTCTAACCACTAGGCTACCTGCCACCTCTACTCTCTAACCACTAGGCTACCTGCCGCCTCTACACTCTAACCACTAGGTGACCTGCCGCCTCTACACTCTAACCACTAGGCTACCTGCCGCCCCTACACTCTAACCACTAGGCTACCTGCCACCTCTACACTCTAACCACTAGGCTACCTGCCACCTCTACACTCTAACCACTAGGCTACCTGCCGCCTCTACACTCTAACCACTAGGCTACCTGCCACCTCTACACTCTAACCACTAGGCTACCTGCCACCTCTACTCTCTAACCACTAGGCTACCTGCCGCCTCTACACTCTAACCACTAGGTGACCTGCCGCCTCTACACTCTAACCACTAGGCTACCTGCCGCCCCTACACTCTAACCACTAGGCTACCTGCCACCTCTACACTCTAACCACTAGGCTACCTGCCACCTCTACACTCTAACCACTAGGCTACCTGCCGCCTCTACACTCTAACCACTAGTCTACCTGCCACCCCTACACTCTAACCACTAAGCTACCTGCCGCCCCTACACTCTAACCACTAGGTGACCTGCCACCTCTACACTCTAACTACTAGGCTACCTGCCGCCCCTACACTCTAACCACTAGGCTACCTGCCTCCCCTACACTCTAACCACTAGACTACCTGCCGCCCCTACACTCTAACCACTAGACTACCTGCCGCCTCTACCCTCTAACCACTAGGCTACCTGCCGCCCCTACACTCTAACCACTAGACTACCTGCCGCCTCTACACTCTAACCACTAGGCT
>NW_024060406.1:0-24858 GCF_016432855.1 Salvelinus namaycush | reverse complement strand
CAGTGTGTATCATTGAAATGTAGGTAATATGTGGAATATATTGTTATACTGCATGTAACCCCAGGTATTTCAGCAGTACATTGTACACTACCAGTGGTAGAAAAAAGTACCCAATCGTCATACTTAAAAAGTAAAGATACCTAAATAGAAAATGACTCGAGTAAAAGTGAAAGTCAACCAGTAAAATACTACTTGAGTAAAAGTATAAAAGTATCTGGTTTTAAATGTACTTTAAGTACAGTGGTAGTAAATGTACTTCAATCGTCATACTTGAGTGAAAGGAAAAAGGAAAAGTTAATGTGATTCCTTGTGTTAAGCAAACCAGACGGCATGATAAAAAATTTAATCATAAAACATTTAACTAATTAAGGACAGCCAGGGGTATACTCCAACACTCAGACATCATTTACAAACGCAGTGTTTGTGTTTAGTGAGTCCACCGGATCAGAGGCAGTAAGGAGGAAAACACATTATATTGACAAGTGTGTGAATTGGACAATAATTCTGTCCTGCCAGGGCATTTTAAATGTAACCAGTACTTTTGGTTGTCAGGGAAAATGTATCGAGTAAAAAGTACATTATTTTCTTTAGGAATGTAGTGAAGTAAAAGTAAAAGTTGTCAAAACTATAAATAGTAAAGTACAGATACCTCAAAATAACTACTTAAGTAGTACTTCAAAGTATTTTTTTAAACTTCGTTACACCACTGTAGACTACACTCTAATTCCAAACAGTAGCACAGATAATAGTCCCTTTCCACGTTGTCCTATTGAAGCACGCCGGCTGATGGACGATCATGTAGCAGCCACGTCCACACACACAAAACTAAAGCTCTTCCATCTTTTAAATACCATTTAAAAACCCTTAAAAATCCCAATTCGTAGATGAACATGTTGTCCAAGTATGGTTATTCCGTCAAACTTCAAATTACTAGAATAGTACACAACCAGAGATACTGGATATACTGACGAGATACCTATGTCTCCACCCTAACAACCGGATTCGTTGTCCACAGAGCCCAACAGCGGGCTGTCAAGGTGCCGCCCTATTCCTCTCTTTGGATTGGTGGATACATCTTGTTATTTTTAATACTCTTTTTGAATATTTGATCACTCACTCGTCAGCAGGAGCAGACGCCCTCCCTGTGGCGGTAGAGAAGCGCGTCCAGCAGCACGCGACCATGTTGCAACGGCTGGGCATCGCCATGGATCGCGTGCTGCAGACGATGGATCATTGGGCCTCCACCAGCCCCACTACAGCAGGCCCCACCTCCTTCACCCGGTCCCAGGGAGATTCGACTCGCGCTCCCGAGGGAGTATGATGGGACGGCTGCCGGATACCAGGGGTTCCTACTCCAGCTGGAGCTCTACCTGGCGACCGTCCACCCGGCTCCTTCGGGACGTGAGAGCGTGTCCGCCCTCGTCTCCCGCCTCTCGGCCAACGCCGTATGGAGTGAAGGAGACGTGGCGTTGGACCATTACGTAGAGTTCACCCGCCGCTTTCGGGCAGCGTTTGACCACCCGCCTGAGGGTCGAGTGGCGGGTGAACGTCTGTTCCACCTGAAGCAGGGGACGAGGATTAAGAGAATGCCAAGAGTGTGCAAAGCTGTCATCAACGCAACGGGTGGCTACTTTGAGGAATCTCAAATATAACATGTATTTAGATGTTTGGTTACTACGTGATTCCATATGTGTTATTTCATTGTTTTTATGTCTTCACTAATATTCAACAATGTAGAAAATTGTAAAAAGAAAAACCCTTGAATTAGTAGGTGCAAACTTTTGACTGGTACTGTATGATATGATATAATATGATAAACCAGACAATGCTGATGTCTCTCTCTCTCTCTGACTCTCTCTCGCTCTGTCTTTCTCTCTCTGTCTCTGTCTCTGTCTCTCTGTCTCTTTCCCTCTCTCTCTCTCTCTCTCTCTCTCTGACTCTCTCTCGCTCTGTCTTTCTCTCTCTGTCTCTGTCTCTGTCTCTCTGTCTCTTTCCCTCTCTCTCTCTCTCTTTCCCTCTCTCTCTTTCCCTCTCTCTCTCTCTCTCTCTCTCTCTCTCTCTCTCTCTCTCTCTCTCTCTCTCTCTCTCTCTGTCTCTGTCTCTGTCTCTGTCTCTGTCTCTGTCTCTCTCTCTCTGTCTCTTTCCCTCTCTCTCTCTCTCGCTCTCTCTCTTTCCCTCTCTCTCTTTCTCTCTCTCTCTCTGTCTCTCTCTCTCTGTCTCTCGTCGGAGTGCATGCTGGGAGTGAGTCGTCAAGCAGGAGTGATTGTGAGAGCGACTGGAATTCTTTTCACTCTATTGGGTTTTGGTATGTTTATATATATATATTGATTAGTTTAGTTGTTTTAAGGGTATCTTGTCTAACTATCACTAAGCACGTATAAGGGTGGTGGGATCGTTGAGGTTGTTTTTTTCCGCGAGGGCACAACCAGCGGGTGGGGCTGGTTGAAATGGCCACTCGTGGAAGTTTGGAGTATGAAAAACTTAGTTGGCGCAATGGAATAAAAATTCCGGCAGCGGCTGGGTGTTCAGTGGAAGAATGTGTTTTGGCTGTGGGTACTATTATTGGGTATGATAGCATCAAATCAGCCTCAAGGATGAATAGCGCAGTAGTGATATTCTTAGATTCCATTGAAAAGGTGAATAAAATAGTGGAGAGAGGTGTTGTGTTGCGGGAGACACAGACGCAGGTATTTCCGCTTATGAATCCGGCTAAGAAGGTTATATTGTCTAACGTACCACCATTTGTTAGAGATGAAGTGTTGGAGCGAGAATTATCTCGTCATGGTCAAATTGTATCTACAATAAAGAAGGTTCTTTTTGGATGCAAATCTCCGTTGCTGAAACATGTCGTGTCTCATAGGAGGCAAGTGCATATGATCTTAAAAAAGGACGTTGATGAACTGAATTTAGCGTTCAGTTTTAAGATTGATGGATTTGATTACGTATTTTACGCTTCTACTGAATCAATGAAATGTTTTGGTTGTGGAAGAGAGGGGCATTTGGTGCGTAGTTGTCCTGAGAAGGAGCGCGCAGAGCCCGGTAGTAGCTATAGTGATGGTACAGCTAAAGCATCAACGCGAAGGGATGAACCTGCTAAAAGTGCAGGGGACGGAAGAAGGTGGGCAGATGTGGTTGGAAAAGTAGGAGAGGAAGGCAGTGTGGATACGGGGGCAATTGTGGTAGATCAGAACAAAGAGGGAGGGGAAACAGTCGGTGAGATTGCGACTGCCGTCGCTGAGGTGGTGCTGGAAAATGAAATCGGAGATAAAGAGGAAATTGAAATAACAGAAAAGGAAGAAGCTGTTTTCAAAGTACCGAGGAGTAAGAGAAAGAATGTAGGGGGTGGTGAAGGGTCTAATTCTAAGAGGAAGGTAGAGATTGATAAATTAGTTGAAGATGAAAAGGTTGAAGAGAGGGTGGAGTTTTCCTCTGGGGAAGATAGCGAGAGTGAGTCATCTGACGCGTCACAACAAAATAGCGAGATAATTGGGGAGGACGGGAGATATGGAATTAAGAAGGTACGTCAATTTCTGAAGTTGACAAAAGGGAAGAAATATATGCAGGATTACAATATAACTGATTTTTTCCCTGAAAGTGAATTGTTTATTGAATCAGCAAAGTTTCTGATGTCAAAAATAACAGGGGGAGGGTTGACAAGCCCTGAAATTGCTAGACTCAAGAAAGTGGTCACGAGAGTGATAAGTGATGTAAATTCTAAAGAAAATGAAAGAGTTCAGTTGCAGCTTTAACTCTGTAAAGAGATGGGGTGTCTGTATTTTCCTCTGTATATTTTTTTCTTTCATGAGCAGTTTTAAGATTTCTTCTTTAAACGTAAATGGGGCAAGAGATGGTAAAAAAAGAGCCATAGTGTATGAGTTAATTAGGGGAAAGGGAAGTGACATAAATTTTCTACAAGAAACGCATAGTAATTTGGAAAATGAAGTTATGTGGAAACAGGAGTGGGGGGGGACAGTGGTGTGTAGTCATAAAAACTCAAAAAGTGGGGGTGTGGCTATATTGTTCTCAAGAGGGTTTTTGCCTTTGTCTTATGAGGTTGAAGAGGTAGTTGAGGGGAGGTTATTAAAAGTTAGAGCAAGGTATGAAAACATCACTATGTGTCTGATAAATGTATATGCCCCAGTGGTGGCAGTTGAGAGGGTATGTTTTTTAGAGACATTATCAAATACCATTGAGAAATGTAACAATGAAGATTATTTATTTATTGCTGGGGATTTTAACTGCACAGTCAGTGATTTAGATAGAAATCACCAAGAACCTCATATAGCCTCAAGGACTTTTTTAAAACGCCTCATTGTAACACATGAATTGTGTGATATTTGGCGGAGTCAAAATGGAGGCACAAGGCAGTACACATGGGCGCATGTGAGAGAGAACACCATCTCTATGGCCAGGTTAGATAGGTTTTATTGTTTTGAGCATCAATCTCAGGTCTGTAAATCAAGTGTGATAACCCCAGTGGGATTTTCTGATCATTGTTTAATAACAGAGGTGGTGTTCATTAACGATGTAAAACCCAAAAGCGCATACTGGCATTTTAATATAACTTTATTGAGTGATGCTCACTTCAGGAAATGTTTTTGTTTTTTCTGGGAGAGGTGGAGGTCTCAAAAGGCCAGTTTTGTATCCCTTCAACAGTGGTGGGATATAGGGAAAATCCAGATTCAACAATTTTGTAATCAATACACGAGGAATGTCACCAAGGATATCACCAGATCAATGAAAGCCCTAGAGTTTGAAATAGTGGAACTCATGACGTTGGTTGAGACCACAGGAGATCGAGGCCATACGCAGGCACTCAAGAGAAAAAAAGTTGCATTGGCAGACCTGCTGGGTATCAGAGCACAGGGGGCATTGGTGAGAAGTAAGTTTCAGGGAATCTCTGAAATGGATGCCTCATCCAAATTTTTCTTTGGTTTAGAGAAAAAGAATGGACAAAGAAAAATTATTCATTGTCTCAAATCAGCTGTTGGACAAGAGCTCACTAGCCCTAGTGAAATTAGAAAGAGGGCAGTAGAGTTCTATGCTGAGCTCTACAAGTGTGAGTACAAAGAGGATAAAACAGTGACACAGCAGTTCCTTGATGGGCTCCCAAAGGTGGCTGCAGAAGCTCAGGTTGAGCTTGAGCAACCATTGTCTTTGCAGGAGTTATACACTGCATTAAAAGGCATGGAAAATGGAAGGGCACCAGGCATTGATGGGCTTCCCGTTGACTTTTTTAAGTCTTTTTGGACTATGTTGGGAGAGGATTGGCTAGCAGTAGTTAATGATAGTTTAACCGGAGGGTTACTACCAATAAGCTGCAGAAGGGCTGTCCTCACCCTACTGCCCAAAAAGGGTGACCCTAGGGAGGTGAAAAACTGGAGGCCGGTGGCTTTACTGTGCACTGATTATAAGATCCTGTCCAAGGCTTTGTCCAACAGGCTGAGGGAGGTGATGGGGCAAATCATACATACGGACCAGTCCTACTGTGTTCCTGGCAGGCAGATAGGGGATAACATTTCTCTGATTCGTGATTTTTTGGACGTCTCTAGGGCTATTGGGTTGGATGCTGGTCTAATTTCAATTGATCAGGAAAAGGCATTTGACCGAGTTGAACATCAATATTTATGGCACACGTTTGAGGCGTTTGGGTTCAGCTCTGGTTTTATAGCCATGATAAAGGTGATATATGGTGACATTGAAAGTGTATTGAAAGTTAACGGTGGTTTGAGTGCTCCTTTTAAAGTGTGTAGAGGTATTAGGCAGGGATGTTCTTTATCAGGGATGTTATATGCCATTGCTATAGAGCCACTACTAAATAGCATTAGAAGTCGGATTGAAGGGGTGTGCCTTTCAGAGGATATTCCTCCTATTCGTCTCTCAGCATATGCTGATGATGTAGTTGTTTTAGTTAAAAATCAAGCGGAGGTGGATAGTTTGAGTCTAATGGTTGATCGTTTTAGGGGAATATCATCTGCAAAAGTAAATTGGGAAAAGAGTTGTGCTTTACAGATTGGAGAATGGTCTGGAGGGATCATGGCTTTGCCAGGGGGGCTGGAATGGTGTAAGGGAGGGTTTAAGTATCTTGGAGTGTACCTAGGAGATGAGGGGACTATGGAAAAAAATTGGATTGGGGTGGTTGAAATGGTGGAAGGGAGGATGAAGAGATGGCGTTGGTTGTTATCTCGAATGTCATATAGGGGGCGAACTATTATAGTTAACAATGTGATTGCCTCTGCACTATGGCATCGGTTGTCAGTTTTAGAACCACCATCTGGCCTTCTAGCTAAGATACAGGCAATTATTGTGGATTTCTTTTGGGATAAATATCACTGGGTTCCACAAAGTGTTTTGTATTTGTCAAAAGAGGAGGGGGGACAAGGTCTTGTACATCTTGCTAGTAGGGCTGCTGCTTTCCGGTTTCAGTTTATTCAAAGGTTGCTTTATGGACCGGAAAATGTGGTGTGGAGAGGGGTGGCAGGTCTTGTATTACAGAGGGTTGGAGGATTAGGTTTAAAGAAGGCTTTATTTCTGGTTGATAGTAGCCAGATTTCTAGGGAGGGAGTACCTCCGTTTTACAGAGGTCTTCTCAGAGTGTGGAGCATAATGAAGGTGTCCAGACGAACTTCAGCGGAGTCAGTGCATTGGTTGTTGGAGGAACCTCTGGTGTATGGGGCAAGACTGGATTGTACAACTGCAGCTGTTCCACATTTCTCCAAGATTCTGGTGAAGGGCAAAATTATCACTTTAAAACAGTTAATGGCCATGGCAGGGCCCGCCTTAATGGATGGAAGACGGGTGGCTGAACATTTGGGGGTGAGGTCGGAAAGGATTGTCGGACAAATGCTGGGAAGCTGCAGGAAGGCTCTGTCAGCGGAAGAGTGGGGAATGCTTAATAGCCACAAGAAGAAGGTACAAGATGAAGACGTCTCATTTCCAAGACTAGGGATTACACCAAATATCCCAGAGTCAGAGAGAAAGGGTTTATTGTTGGATTTGAGAGGGTTGGAGGAGGTGGGTTTGGATGAGGTGAATGGGAAGGACTTGTATAGGGGGTGTGTCAAGGTGTTAAATAAAGATAAATTGAAAAATAGAAAAGACACTCCATGGAGGGTAAAATTGGGAATTGATGACAAGGTAAAGCCAGCATGGAGAGCACTGTACAAACCACCGTTACAAAAGGGTACTGGTGATATGCAATGGAGGGTTTTACATGGCATTATTGCAGTTAATGCTTTTGTATCTGTTATTAACTCAGATGTTAGAGATGGATGTCCTTTTTGTAATATAAGAGAAACCATTTTTCACTGTTTTATGGAGTGTGAGAGGATAAAACCTCTATTGGAAATACTGGAATCTTTGTTTAGAGCTGTAGGTGAGATTTTCAATAACAATGTTTTTATTTTGGGGTTTCAATATAGTAAGCAACAGAAAAGAAAATGTCAACTGTTACATTTTATTTTGGGACAAGCTAAGATGTCAATTTTTTTGAGTAGGAAACATAAGATAGACACGGGATATGGGAAGGATATAAGATGTGTTTTTAAAGGATTAGTGAAAGCAAGAATAAAAGTGGATTTTGAGTTCTTCTCAGCTGTAAAAGATCTCCCATTGTTTGAGGAGAAGTGGGCATACGAAGGAGCGCTTTGTTTTGTAGAGGAGGGGAAATTATTTTTTGTTGATGAAATAAGTTGAATGTATATGTTCTTTTGTATTTTTATTTTATTTATTTTGTGTAGGAATTACATTTATTGTTTCATTTCTGAAAAGGCAGTGTGTCATTATTTATGTTAACAATTGAGTAGAAAATAAAGGTTTTATAAAAACTCAAAACTCTCTCTGTCTCTCTCTCTGTCTCTCTCTCTCTCGCTCTCTCTCTCTCTCTTTCCCTCTCTCTCTCTCTTCGCTCTCTCTCTTTCCCTCTCTCTCCCCCTCTCTCTCTCTCCCTCTCTTTCTCTCCTTCTTTCTCTCCCCTCTCTCCCCCTCTCTCTCTCTCTCCCTCTCTTTCTCTCCTTCTTTCTCTCTCTCTTTCCCTCTCTCTTTCTTCCTCTCTCTTCCTCCTCATTTGTCATTTCTCATCTAGTATTTGGTGTAAAAAGAAAAACAAAATGAGCCGTGCAGTAAATGTTATTTCAATTCAAAAACAAGCTATTAACAGCCTGCCTCCCTTCACTGCAGCGACAGACTGAAACCACACACACACACACACACACACACACACACACACACACACACACACACACACACACACACACACACACACACACACACACACACACACACACCAACCGCCTCCCTGTACTGCAGCGACAGTCTGGAATGAATCATCAGTCGGAGTTCAGTGAAAAAGTCAAAC
Organism: Salvelinus namaycush; assembly: GCF_016432855.1. NCBI lineage: Eukaryota > Metazoa > Chordata > Actinopteri > Salmoniformes > Salmonidae > Salvelinus > Salvelinus namaycush. The sequence goes on along the minus strand of NW_024060406.1, from coordinate 16,502 downwards.
CAAGTGGAACAGCATTTGTAATATACAGTACAGGCAAACCCACTGACACACACACACACGCACACACACACACACACACACACACACACACACACACACACACACACACACACACACACACACACACACACACACACACACACACACACACACACACACACACACACACACACACACACGCACACACACACACACACACAAACCCAATGATCCCACTGGATCAAGAAATAGCTGATAAATAGGAAGAATCGATGGAGGGATGGATAATATTGTTTATACGTACAGTAGCATATCAAAGTCTCTTCCATCAGACTGAGCAGCTGGCTCTTGTTAAAGTCCTTCTAAATCCTGTGTGGATTCTAACTCACACAGTTGGTGGTACAAGGCAAGACGGTTAACAAACAAATGCACAAATACATAGATTACACTGAAAATAGCTTTGGGTGTCTAGAAAAGTGCCATGTGAATCCAATCAAGCGGGACTATAGGCCTATCTATTTGGCAAGACATCTCACTGTAGTAGGCTGTAGGCTGTATCTCACTGTAGTAGGCTGTAGGCTGCATCTCACTGTAGTAGGCTGCATCTCACTGTAGTAGACTGCATCTCACTGTAGTAGACTGTAGGATACATCTCACTGTAGTAGGCTGTAGACTGTATCTCACTGTAGTAGGCTGTAGACTGTATCTCACTGTAGTAGGCTGTAGGGTACATCTCACTGTAGTAGGCTGTAGGGTACATCTCACTGTAGTAGGCTGTAGACTGCATCTCACTGTAGTAGGCTGTAGGGTACATCTCACTGTAGTAGGCTGTAGACTGCATCTCACTGTAGTAGGCTGTAGGGTACATCTCACTGTAGTAGGCTGTAGGGTACATCTCACTGTAGTAGGCTGTAGGGTACATCTCACTGTAGTAGGCTGTAGACTGCATCTCACTGTAGTAGGCTGTAGGGTACATCTCACTGTAGTAGGCTGTAGACTGCATCTCACTGTAGTAGGCTGTAGACTGTATCTCACTGTAGTAGGCTGTAGGATACATCTCACTGTAGTAGGCTGTAGGATACATCTCACTGTAGTAGGCTGTAGGATACATCTCACTGTAGTAGGCTGTAGGATACATCTCACTGTAGTAGGCTGTAGGATACATCTCACTGTAGTAGGCTGTAGGATACATCTCACTGTAGTAGGCTGTAGGGTACATCTCACTGTAGTAGGCTGTAGACTGCATCTCACTGTAGTAGGCTGTAGGATACATCTCACTGTAGTAGGCTGTAGACTGTATCTCACTGTAGTAGGCTGTAGGGTACATCTCACTGTAGTAGGCTGTAGGGTACATCTCACTGTAGTAGGCTGTAGACTGTATCTCACTGTAGTAGGCTGTAGGGTACATCTCACTGTAGTAGGCTGTAGACTGCATCTCACTGTAGTAGGCTGTAGGATACATCTCACTGTAGTAGGCTGCATCTCACTGTAGTAGGCTGTAGGATACATCTCACTGTAGTAGACTGTAGGATACATCTCACTGTAGTAGACTGTAGGATACATCTCACTGTAGTAGGCTGTAGACTGCATCTCACTGTAGTAGGCTGTAGGGTACATCTCACTGTAGTAGGCTGTAGGATACATCTCACTGTAGTAGGCTGTAGACTGTATCTCACTGTAGTAGGCTGTAGGGTACATCTCACTGTAGTAGGCTGTAGGGTACATCTCACTGTAGTAGGCTGTAGACTGTATCTCACTGTAGTAGGCTGTAGGGTACATCTCACTGTAGTAGGCTGTAGGATACATCTCACTGTAGTAGGCTGTAGACTGTATCTCACTGTAGTAGGCTGTAGGGTACATCTCACTGTAGTAGGCTGTAGGATACATCTCACTGTAGTAGGCTGTAGGATACATCTCACTGTAGTAGGCTGTAGGATACATCTCACTGTAGTAGGCTGTAGGGTACATCTCACTGTAGTAGGCTGTAGGGTACATCTCACTGTAGTAGGCTGTAGGGTACATCTCACTGTAGTAGGCTGTAGGGTACATCTCACTGTAGTAGGCTGTAGGCTACATCTCACTGTAGTAGGCTGTAGACTGCATCTCACTGTAGTAGGCTGTAGGATACATCTCACTGTAGTAGGCTGTAGGATACATCTCACTGTAGTAGGCTGTAGGCTGCATCTCACTGTAGTAGGCTGTAGGATACATCTCACTGTAGTAGGCTGTAGACTGCATCTCACTGTAGTAGGCTGTAGGATACATCTCACTGTAGTAGGCTGTAGGATACATCTCACTGTAGTAGGCTGTAGGATACATCTCACTGTAGTAGGCTGTAGACTGCATCTCACTGTAGTAGGCTGTAGGATACATCTCACTGTAGTAGGCTGTAGGATACATCTCACTGTAGTAGGCTGTAGGATACATCTCACTGTAGAAGGCTGTAGGATACATCTCACTGTAGTAGGCTGTAGGATACATCTCACTGTAGTAGGCTGTAGGATACATCTCACTGTAGTAGGCTGTAGGATACATCTCACTGTAGTAGGCTGTAGACTGCATCTCACTGTAGTAGGCTGTAGGATACATCTCACTGTAGTAGGCTGTAGGATACATCTCACTGTAGTAGGCTGTAGGATACATCTCACTGTAGAAGGCTGTATGGCTCTCATGGATCTCCTGGCTCTCCTGGCTCTCCTGGATCTCCTGGCTCTCCTGGCTCTCCTGGCTCTCTTGGATCTCCTGGCTCTCCTGGCTCTCCTGGCTCTCATGGATCTCCTGGCTCTCCTGGCTCTCATGGATCTCCTTGCTCTCCTGGCTCTCCTGGATCTCATGGCTCTCATGGATCTCATGGCTCTCCTGGATCTCATGGATCTCCTGGTTCTCCTGGCTCTCCTGGCTTTCATGGCTCTCCTGGCTCTCCTGGACCTCCTGGCTCTCCTGGCTCTCCTGGCTCTCCTGGATCTCATGGCTCTCCTGGCTCTCCTGGCTCTCCTGGCTTTCATGGCTCTCCTGGCTCTCATGGATCTCCTGGCTCTCCTGGCTCTCCTTGACCTCCTGGCTCACCTGGCTCTCTTGGCTCTCCTGGCTCTCCTGGATCTCCTGGCTCTCTTGGATCTCCTGGCTCTGCTGGATCTCCTGGCTCTCCTGGCTCTCCTGGCTCTCATGGATCTCCTGGCTCTCCCAGACATGCACGCTGACTCCGCTGCCTACTGATATTCAGTTTGAAAACCCATCCGTCATGTCTTCAAGGCTTTCAGGCTTCCTTTTTACTTGATTATACGTTTTTGAGAATGGGAAACCTGCCTACAGCCGTTCCCACACTCTTAGAACACAATAAAATCCCCTTTTAAGGGTTCTTCGGCTGTCCCCATTGGATAACCCTTTGAAGAACCCGTTTGGGCTTCAAGTAGAACCATTTCTACAGAGTGTTCTACCTGGAACCACAAAGGGTTCTACCTGGAATCATAAGGGGTTCTCCTTTGAGAACAGCTACAGAATCCTTTTGGAACCCTTTTATTTAAGAGCGTAGAGCAGTTTAGGAAGGCTGGCTGTAGGCAGAGATACAAAGCTCGTAGCCCTAAACACTGATCTAGAAACAGCTAAATTAAGTTAAAGTACCGAAGAAGGAGAAAAGATCAATTGCTGCTGCCTCGTTGTCCTGACTGGATTAGCGTAATGTAAAGAAAGCTGGATGTAAAATGAGTACTCACTATTTAGCCTCTCTTGGAAGAAAATAGATTACATGTGTTTAATTTTTTATATAAAGCCAAATGTTTGTGTTGGAATTAAAGCTTTATCCAGGTGCCTCTGGCAGTGTTTTCTATTACATATTCCACCTATCAGAAGGAGATGTTAGCTTCAGACTACTGTTTCAGGGTGACTGCAGCACCCACGGGGGCAGTGCCTACGGAGCTTAACCTCCAGGAGGTGTGTGTGTGTGCGTGTGCGTGTGTGCGTGTGTGTGTGTGTTCAGATGTGTGTGTCTCTAGATTTCTTTCCGGTGGTATTCCCTCCAACCAAACCATTCATCAATAACATGTTAGCAATTTGATAATATTATTCAGATGATTTTAAATTCCTCCTTAAAACAGTGCTGTAAAACATTTACATAAATTAATAGGTGGTTGTTGCTGCTGTTTAAGCATCTGTTACGTCCGTTGTTGGAATGAGACCAAGGTGCAGCGTGGTAGGCGTACATTTTGAATTTATTAAAAAAATGACACAAAAAAACAACAAAATACAAAAAACGAACGTAAAGCTATATGCAGTGCAGAAAGCAACTACACACAAACAAGATCCCACAACTGAAGGTGGGGGAAAAAGGGCTGCCTAAGTATGATCCCCAATCAGAGGCAACGATAGACAGCTGCCTCTGATTGGGAACCACACCCGGCCAACATAGAAATAGGAAAACTAGAATGCCCACCCAAATCACACCCTGACCTAACCAAATAGAGAAATAAAAAGGCTCTCTAAGGTCAGGGCGTGGCAGATTCTGAATTTAAAAAAAGTAATTTGATTTGTGAGTAAAAGGAGAGATTATTGATCTCATTTTCAGAGAGGTTAATTCATAAATAAATTGTAGGAAAGCATTTTGTACTACTGAAAATCAGGACCATTGTACTGACTGTACATGAAATGAATGAAAGGTACAGTCCAATAGAGGACTACAGACTGTATAGTAGACGTAATCATATGAGCTACCTTGACAGAGTAGTCCACAGTAGAGACTCTGAACAAAGCCTTACAGACACAATACAGACAACATACAGACACAATACAGACACAATACAGATAGAATACAGACATAATACAGACACAATACAGACAGACTACAGACGGAATACAGACACAATACAGACAACATACAGACACAATACAGACACAATACAGATAGAATACAGACACAATACAGACAGACTACAGACAGAATACAGACACAATACAGACAGAATACAGACACAATACAGACACAACACAGATAGAATATAGACAGAATACAGACACAATACAGGCACAATACAGACAGAACACAGACAGACTACAGACAGAACACAGACAGACTACAGACACAATACAGACAGAATATAGACAGAATACAGACACAATAAAGATATAATACAGACACAATACAGATAGAATACAGACACAATACAGATATAACACAGACACAATACAGACAGAATACAGACACAATACAGACAGAATACAGACACAATACAGATAGAATACAGACACAATACAGACACAATACAGACAGAATACAGACAGAATACACTCACACACACACACACACAAACACGCACACACACGCACGCACTCACTCACACGCACGCACGCACGCACGCACACACACGCAGGCACACACTCACACAAAAACACTCACAAACAGTGTGCTTGGAGGGGACTGTGTTAAAGGAGAGAGGGAGGAGATGTGGAGTAGAGAGTTAAGGAGAGAGGGAGGAGATGTGGAGAGAGAGGAAAGGAGAGAGGGAGGAGATGTGGAGAGAGAGTTAAGGAGAGAGGGAGGAGATGTGGAGAGAGAGGAAAGGAGAGATGGTGGAGATGTGGAGTAGAGAGTTAAGGAGAGAGGGAGGAGATGTGGAGTAGAGAGTTAAGGAGAGAGGGAGGAGATGTGGAGTAGAGAGGAAAGGAGAGAGGGAGGAGGTGTGGAGTAGAGAGGAAAGGAGAGAGGGAGGAGATGTGGAGTAGAGAGGAAAGGAGAGAGGGAGGAGGTGTGGAGTAGAGAGGAAAGGAGAGAGGGAGGAGATGTGGAGTAGAGAGTTAAGGAGAGAGGGAGGAGGTGTGGAGTAGAGAGGAAAGGAAAGAGGGAGGAGATGTGGAGTAGAGAGGAAAGGAGAGAGGGAGGAGATGTGTAGTAGAGAGGAAAGGAGAGAGGGAGGAGATGTGGAGTAGAGAGGAAAGGAAAGAGGGAGGAGATGTGGAGAGAGAGGAAAGGAGAGAGGGAGGAGATGTGGAGTAGAGAGGAAAGGAGAGAGGGAGGAGATGTGGAGAGAGAGGAAAGGAGAGAGGGAGGAGGTGTGGAGTAGAGAGTTAAGGAGAGAGGGAGGAGATGTGGAGTAGAGAGTTAAGGAGAGAGGGAGGAGATGTGGAGTAGAGAGGAAAGGAGAGAGGGAGGAGATGTGGAGTAGAGAGGAAAGGAGAGAGGGAGGAGATGTGGAGAGAGAGGAGAGGAGAGAGGGAGGAGATGTGGAGTAGAGAGGAAAGGAGAGAGGGAGGAGATGTGGAGTAGAGAGTTAAGGAGAGAGGGAGGAGATGTGTAGTAGAGAGGAAAGGAGAGAGGGAGGAGATGTGGAGTAGAGAGTTAAGGAGAGAGGGAGGAGATGTGGAGAGAGAGGAAAGGAGAGAGGGAGGAGGTGTGGAGAGAGAGGGAAGGAGAGAGGGAGGAGATGTGGAGTAGAGAGGAAAGGAGAGAGGGAGGAGATGTGTAGTAGAGAGGAAAGGAGAGAGGGAGGAGATGTGGAGAGAGAGGAAAGGAGAGAGGGAGGAGATGTGGAGTAGAGAGGAAAGGAGAGAGGGAGGAGGTGTGGAGTAGATAGGAAAGGAGAGAGGGAGGAGATGTTGAGAGAGAGAGTTAAGGAGAGAGGGAGGAGATGTGGAGAGAGAGTTAAGGAGAGAGGTAGGAGATGTGGAGAGAGAGTTAAGGAGAGAGGGAGGAGATGTGGGGAGAGAGGAAAGGAGAGAGGGAGGAGATGTGGAGAGAGAGTTAAGGAGAGAGGGAGGAGATGTGGAGTAGAGAGGAAAGGAGAGAGGGAGGAGATGTGGAGAGAGAGGAAACAAGAGAGGGAGGAGATGTGGAGAGAGAGTTAAGGAGAGAGGGAGGAGATGTGGAGAGAGAGGAAAGGAGAGAGGGGGGAGATGTGGAGAGAGAGTTAAGGAGAGAGGGAGGAGATGTGGAGTAGAGAGGAAAGGAGAGAGGGAGGAGATGTGGAGAGAGAGGAAAGGAGAGAGGGAGGAGATGTGGAGAGAGAGGAAATGAGAGAGGGAGGATATGTGGAGAGAGAGGAAAGGAGAGAGGGAGGAGATGTGGAGTAGAGAGGAAAGGAGAGAGGGAGGAGTTGTGGAGTAGAGAGGAAAGGAAAGAGGGAGGAGGTGTGGAGTAGAGAGGAAAGGAGAGAGTGAGGAGATGTGGAGTAGAGAGGAAATGAGAGAGGGAGGAGGTGTGGAGTAGAGAGGAAAGGAGAGAGGGAGGAGATGTGGAGTAGAGAGTTAAGGAGAGAGGGAGGAGGTGTGGAGTAGAGAGGAAAGGAAAGAGGGAGGAGATGTGGAGTAGAGAGGAAAGGAGAGAGGGAGGAGATGTGGACTAGAGAGGAAAGGAGAGAGGGAGGAGATGTGGAGTAGAGAGGAAAGGAAAGAGGGAGGAGATGTGGAGAGAGAGGAAAGGAGAGAGGGAGGAGATGTGGAGTAGAGAGGAAAGGAGAGAGGGAGGAGATGTGGAAAGAGAGGAAAGGAGAGAGGGAGGAGGTGTGGAGTAGAGAGTTAAGGAGAGAGGGAGGAAATGTGGAGTAGAGAGGAAAGGAGAAAGGGAGGAGATGTGGACTAGAGAGGAAAGGAGAGAGGGAGGAGATGTGGAGTAGAGAGGAAAGGAGAGAGGGAGGAGATGTGGAGTAGAGAGGAAAGGCGAGAGGGAGGAGATGTGGAGTAGAGAGGAAAGGAGAGAGGGAGGAGATGTGGAGTAGAGAGTTAATTAAGGAGAGAGGGAGGAGATGTGGAGTAGAGAGGAAAGGAGAGAGGGAGGAGATGTGTAGTAGAGAGTTAAGGAGAGATGTAGGAGATGTGGAGAGAGAGGAAAGGAGAGAGGGAGGAGATGTGGAGAGAGAGTTAAGGAGAGAGGGAGGAGATGTGGAGAGAGAGGAAAGGAGAGAGGGAGGAGATGTGGAGTAGAGAGAAAAGGAGAGAGGAAGGAGGTGTGGAGTAGAGAGTTAAGGAGAGAGGGAGGAGATGTGGAGTAGAGAGGAAAGGAGAGAGGGAGGAGATGTGGAGAGAGAGTTAAGGAGAGGGGGAGGAGATGTGGAGAGAGAGGAAAGGAGAGAGGGAGGAGATGTGGAGTAGAGAGTTAGGGAGAGAGGTAGGAGATGTGGAGTAGAGAGGAAAGGAGAGAGGGAGGAGATGTGGAGAGAGAGTTAAGGAGAGGGGGAGGAGATGTGGAGAGAGAGGAAAGGAGAGAGGGAGGAGATGTGGAGTAGAGAGTTAAGGAGAGAGGGAGGAGGTGTGGAGTAGAGAGGAAAGGAGAGGGGGAGGAGATGTGGAGTAGAGAGTTAAGGAGAGAGGGAGGAGATGTGGAGTAGAGAGGAAAGGAGAGAGGGAGGAGATGTGTAGTAGAGAGGAAAGGAGAGACGGAGGAGATGTGGAGTAGAGAGGAAAGGAGAGAGGAAGGAGATGTGGAGTAGAGAGGAAAGGAGAGAGGGAGGAGATGTGGAGTAGAGAGGAAAGGAAAGAGGGAGGAGATGTGGAGTAGAGAGGAAAGGAGAGAGGGAGGAGATGTGGAGAGAGAGGAAAGGAGAGAGGGGGGAGGTGTGGAGTAGAGAGTTAAGGAGAGAGGGAGAAGATGTGTAGTAGAGAGGAAAGGAGAGAGGGAGGAGATGTGTAGTAGAGAGGAAAGGAGAGAGGGAGGAGATGTGGAGTAGAGAGGAAAGGAGAGAGGGAGGAGATGTGGAGTAGAGAGGAAAGGAAAGAGGGAGGAGATGTGGAGTAGAGAGGAAAGGAGAGAGGGAGGAGATGTGGAGTAGAGAGGAAAGGAGAGAGGGAGGAGATGTGGAGAGAGAGGAAATGAGAGAGGGGGAGGTGTGGAGTAGAGAGTTAAGGAGAGAGGGAGAAGATGTGGAGTAGAGAGGAAAGGAGAGAGGGAGGAGATGTGGAGAGAGAGGAAAGGAGAGAGGGAGGAGGTGTGGAGTAGAGAGGAAAGGAGAGAGGGAGGAGATGTGGAGAGAGAGTGAAGGAGAGAGGGAGGAGATGTGGAGTAGAGAGGAAAGGAGAGAGGGAGGAGATGTGGAGAGAGAGGAAACGAGAGAGGGAGGAGATGTGGAGAGAGAGTTAAGGAGAGAGGGAGGAGATGTGGAGAGAGAGGAAAGGAGAGAGGGGGGAGATGTGGAGAGAGAGTTAAGGAGAGAGGGAGGAGATGTGGAGTAGAGAGGAAAGGAGAGAGGGAGGAGATGTGGAGAGAGAGGAAAGGAGAGAGGGAGGAGATGTGGAGAGAGAGGAAATGAGAGAGGGAGGATATGTGGAGAGAGAGGAAAGGAGAGAGGGAGGAGATGTGGAGTAGAGAGGAAAGGAGAGAGGGAGGAGTTGTGGAGTAGAGAGGAAAGGAAAGAGGGAGGAGGTGTGGAGTAGAGAGGAAAGGAGAGAGTGAGGAGATGTGGAGTAGAGAGGAAATGAGAGAGGGAGGAGGTGTGGAGTAGAGAGGAAAGGAGAGAGGGAGGAGATGTGGAGTAGAGAGTTAAGGAGAGAGGGAGGAGGTGTGGAGTAGAGAGGAAAGGAAAGAGGGAGGATATGTGGAGTAGAGAGGAAAGGAGAGAGGGAGGAGATGTGTAGTAGAGAGGAAAGGAGAGAGGGAGGAGATGTGGAGTAGAGAGGAAAGGAAAGAGGGAGGAGATGTGGAGAGAGAGGAAAGGAGAGAGGGAGGAGATGTGGAGTAGAGAGGAAAGGAGAGAGGGAGGAGATGTGGAGAGAGAGGAAAGGAGAGAGGGAGGAGGTGTGGAGTAGAGAGTTAAGGAGAGAGGGAGGAGATGTGGAGTAGAGAGTTAAGGAGAGAGGGAGGAGATGTGGAGTAGAGAGGAAAGGAGAAAGGGAGGAGATGTGGACTAGAGAGGAAAGGAGAGAGGGAGGAGATGTGGAGTAGAGAGGAAAGGAGAGAGGGAGGAGATGTGGAGTAGAGAGGAAAGGCGAGAGGGAGGAGATGTGGAGTAGAGAGGAAAGGAGAGAGGGAGGAGATGTGGAGTAGAGAGTTAATTAAGGAGAGAGGGAGGAGATGTGGAGTAGAGAGGAAAGGAGAGAGGGAGGAGATGTGTAGTAGAGAGTTAAGGAGAGATGTAGGAGATGTGGAGAGAGAGGAAAGGAGAGAGGGAGGAGATGTGGAGAGAGAGTTAAGGAGAGAGGGAGGAGATGTGGAGAGAGAGGAAAGGAGAGAGGGAGGAGATGTGGAGTAGAGAGAAAAGGAGAGAGGAAGGAGGTGTGGAGTAGAGAGTTAAGGAGAGAGGGAGGAGATGTGGAGTAGAGAGGAAAGGAGAGAGGGAGGAGATGTGGAGAGAGAGTTAAGGAGAGGGGGAGGAGATGTGGAGAGAGAGGAAAGGAGAGAGGGAGGGAGATGTGGAGTAGAGAGTTAGGGAGAGAGGTAGGAGATGTGGAGTAGAGAGGAAAGGAGAGAGGGAGGAGATGTGGAGAGAGAGTTAAGGAGAGGGGGAGGAGATGTGGAGAGAGAGGAAAGGAGAGAGGGAGGAGATGTGGAGTAGAGAGTTAAGGAGAGAGGGAGGAGGTGTGGAGTAGAGAGGAAAGGAGAGGGGGAGGAGATGTGGAGTAGAGAGTTAAGGAGAGAGGGAGGAGATGTGTAGTAGAGAGGAAAGGAGAGAGGGAGGAGATGTGTAGTAGAGAGGAAAGGAGAGACGGAGGAGATGTGGAGTAGAGAGGAAAGGAGAGAGGAAGGAGATGTGGAGTAGAGAGGAAAGGAGAGAGGGAGGAGATGTGGAGTAGAGAGGAAAGGAAAGAGGGAGGAGATGTGGAGTAGAGAGGAAAGGAGAGAGGGGGGAGGTGTGGAGTAGAGAGTTAAGGAGAGAGGGAGAAGATGTGTAGTAGAGAGGAAAGGAGAGAGGGAGGAGATGTGTAGTAGAGAGGAAAGGAGATAGGGAGGAGATGTGGAGTAGAGAGGAAAGGAGAGAGGGAGGAGATGTGGAGTAGAGAGGAAAGGAGAGAGGGAGGAGATGTGGAGTAGAGAGGAAAGGAGAGAGGGAGGAGATGTGGAGTAGAGAGGAAAGGAGAGAGGGAGGAGATGTGGAGAGAGAGGAAAGGAGAGAGGGGGGAGGTGTGGAGTAGAGAGTTAAGGAGAGAGGGAGAAGATGTGGAGTAGAGAGGAAAGGAGAGAGGGAGGAGATGTGGAGAGAGAGGAAAGGAGAGAGGGAGGAGGTGTGGAGTAGAGAGGAAAGGAGAGAGGGAGGAGATGTGGAGAGAGAGGAAAGGAGAGAGGGAGGAGATGTGGAGTACAGAGGAAAGGAGAGAGGGGGGAGATGTGGAGTAGAGAGGAAAGGAGAGAGGGAGGAGATGTGGAGTAGAGAGGAAAGGAGAGAGGGAGGAGATGTGGAGTAGAGAGGAAAGGAGAGAGGGAGGAGATGTGGAGTAGAGAGGAAAGGAGAGAGGGAGGAGATGTGGAGTAGAGAGGAAAGGAGAGAGGGAGGAGATGTGGAGAGAGAGGAAAGGAGAGAGGGGGGAGGTGTGGAGTAGAGAGTTAAGGAGAGAGGGAGAAGATGTGGAGTAGAGAGGAAAGGAGAGAGGGAGGAGATGTGGAGAGAGAGGAAAGGAGAGAGGGAGGAGGTGTGGAGTAGAGAGGAAAGGAGAGAGGGAGGAGATGTGGAGAGAGAGGAAAGGAGAGAGGGAGGAGATGTGGAGTAGAGAGGAAAGGAGAGAGGGGGGAGATGTGGAGTAGAGAGGAAAGGAGAGAGGGAGGAGATGTGGAGTAGAGAGGAAAGGAGAGAGGGAGGAGATGTGGAGTAGAGAGTTAAGGAGAGAGGGAGGAGATGTGGAGAGAGAGGAAAGGAGAGAGGGAGGAGGTGTGGAGAGAGAGGAAAGGAGAGAGGGAGGAGATGTGGAGTAGAGAGGAAAGGAGAGAGGGAGGAGATGTGTAGTAGAGAGGAAAGGAGAGAGGGAGGAGATGTGGAGTAGAGAGTTAAGGAGAGAGGGAGGAGATGTGGAGAGAGAGGAAAGGAGAGAGGGAGGAGGTGTGGAGAGAGAGGAAAGGAGAGAGGGAGGAGATGTGGAGTAGAGAGGAAAGGAGAGAGGGAGGAGATGTGGAGAGAGAGGAAAGGAGAGAGGGAGGAGATGTGGAGAGAGAGGAAAGGAGAGAGGGAGGAGATGTGGAGAGAGAGGAAAGGAGAGAGGGAGGAGATGTGGAGAGAGAGGAAAGGAGAGAGGGAGGAGGTGTGGAGTAGAGAGGAAAGGAGAGAGGGAGGAGATGTGGAGTAGAGAGTTAAGGAGAGAGGGAGGAGGTGTGGAGTAGAGAGGAAAGGAGAGAGGGAGGAGATGTGTAGTAGAGAGTTAAGGAGAGAGGGAGCAGATGTAGAGTAGAGAGGAAAGGAGAGAGGGAGGAGATGTGGAGAGAGAGGAAAGGATGGGAGTTGGATGGAATGGAAATGGGAGGAGCGAGGGATGACAGGGAGAGGTAAAGTCTCGACCGAGACTCCCAGGACATGGCTGATCACACAGCTGTTTGACATGGTTTCACTCTCTGTAATTGTTTTATTTTTTATTTCACCTTTATTTAACCTGATAGGCCAGTAGAGAACAAGTTCTCATTTACAACTGCGACCTGAACGTCTGGTTTCATAACCATGTCTTTATTACGATTCAATAATGATGAGACGGGAGATGGGAATCAATTTAAACATTTATCTAGAACGTGCTCGGTGTCCACACACACAACTCCCATGATGCATCGCGGCACAATCCCAATACACGACACTCTCCATCACACAGTTCATATGGTGGAAGAAGGGAAGGAGAGAGGAAAGGAGGGAAGGAGAGATGGAGAAAGGGAAAGAGAGAGCAATGATAGAGGGAAGAGCAGGGAAGGATCCAGTGAGTGACTGCTTCATGACCGAGCTGAATTATAGCCTTGTCACTTCCAATCCCATCAGTCTCTCACACCAATCCAGAGATGGAGAGGAATCTCAAATCTAAATCCCTCTAGTGCTCCCGGCACATTTGGCATTCTGTGTGTTTTGAGAGATGAGAACTTTCTCTCTGACAAGATAGTTGTTCTTTTCTGTCCCCGTCTCTCCTTGAAGTTAAACATTAAGAGTTGAACTTTCACTTTGCTCAGAGTTGCACGCAAATCTGAGTGTTATATTAAGTTACCACAACGCTGTCTGAGACAAGCTGGGATGTTCTGATACCTCAGCTGTAATCTTCGGGAGAGTAGAGTCACATCTGCCCTTAAACAGTGGAGGCTCCTCAGAGGAGGAACGGGAGGACCATCTTCCTCAGTGAATTTCATAAAAATCGAAATAATGAAACATTAAAAAAAGCTATAATGTTTACATAAAACTGAACTAAATATGTTCACGTCACCAAATAACTGGTTAAAACACACTGTTTTGCAATGAAGGTCTACAGTAGCCTCAGCAGAACTCTGTAGGGGTAGCACCATGGTGTAGCTGGAGGACAGCTAGCTTGCATCCTCCTATGGGTATATTGACTTCAATACAAACCTAGGAGGCTACTCTCTCATATATGCATAGTCACTTGAACTATATCTATATCCTACCTCAATCAGCCCAACTAACCGGTGCCTGTATATAGCCTCGCTACTGTATATAGCCTCTCTACTGTATATAGCCTCTCTACTGTATATAGCCTCTCTACATAACCTCTCTACTGTATATAGCCTCACTACTGTATATAGCCTCGCTACTGTATATAGCCTCACTACTGTATATAGCCTCTCTACTGTATATAGCCTCTCTACTGTATATAGCCTCTCTACTGTATATAGCCTCACTACTGTATATAGCCTCTCTACTGTATATAGCCTCTCTACTGTATATAGCCTCTCTACTGTATATAGCCTCTCTACTGTATATAGCCTCGCTACTGTATATAGCCTCTCTACTGTATATAGCCTCTCTACTGTATATAGCCTCACTACTGTATATAGCCTCCCTACTGTATATAGCCTCGCTACTGTATATAGCCTCTCTACTGTATATAGCCTCTCTACTGTATATAGCCTCTCTACTGTATATAGCCTCTCTACTGTATATAGCCTCTCTACTGTATATAGCCTCACTACTGTATATAGCCTGTCTTTTTACTGTTGTTTTTATTTCTTTACCTACCTATTGTTCACCTAATACCTTTTTTGCACTATTGGTTAGAGCCTGTAAGTAAGCATTTCACTGTAAGGTCTACCTACACCTGTTGTATTCAGCATTTCACTGTAAGGTCTACCTACACCTGTTGTATTCAGCATTTCACTGTAAGGTCTACCTACACCTGTTGTATTCAGCGCACGTGACAAATAAACTTTGATTTGATTTGTTCAGGGGCAGAACAACAGATGTTTACCTTGTCAGCTCGGGGATTCGATCTTGCAACCTTTCGGTTACTAGTCCAACGCTCTAACCACTAGGCTACCTGCCGCCCCATCATTGAATGTGTCATTGTCTCTCGACCTGCACCTACGTTGTAAACTTTCATTCATATGTTGTAGCAACCTCATGATGGGTATAAGGAACATTTTAGTATCATGTACTAGCCTAAACCTATTGATGTTACATTGAACTGGGTGAATATGAATGATAGTAACCTAAACCTATCACTGTTACATTGAACTGGGTGAATGGAATATGAATGACAGTAACCTAAACCTATCACTGTTACATTGAACTGGGTGAATATGAATGACAGTAACCTAAACCTATCACTGTTACATTGAACTGGGTGAATGGAATATGAATGACAGTAACCTAAACCTATCACTGTTACATTGAACTGGGTGAATATGAATGACAGTAACCTAAACCTATCACTGTTACATTGAACTGGGTGAATATGAATGACAGTAACCTAAACCTATCACTGTTACATTGAACTGGGTGAATATGAATGACAGTAACCTAAACCTATCACTGTTACATTGAACTGGGTGAATATGAATGACAGTAACCTAAACCTATTGATGTTACATTGAACTGGGTGAATATGAATGACAGTAACCTAAACCTATCACTGTTACATTGAACTGGGTGAATATGAATGACAGTAACCTAAACCTATCACTGTTACATTGAACTGGGTGAATGGAATATGAATGACAGTAACCTAAACCTATCACTGTTACATTGAACTGGGTGAATATGAATGACAGTAACCTAAACCTATCACTGTTACATTGAACTGGGTGAATGGAATATGAATGACAGTAACCTAAACCTATCACTGTTACATTGAACTGGGTGAATGGAATATGAATGACAGTAACCTAAACCTATCACTGTTACATTGAACTGGGTGAATATGAATGACAGTAACCTAAACCTATCACTGTTACATTGAACTGGGTGAATATGAATGACAGTAACCTAAACCTATCACTGTTACATTGAACTGGGTGAATGGAATATGAATGACAGTAACCTAAACCTATCACTGTTACATTGAACTGGGTGAATGGAATATGAATGACAGTAACCTACACCTATCACTGTTACATTGAACTGGGTGAATATGAATGACAGTAACCTACACCTATCACTGTTACATTGAACTGGGTGAATATGAATGACAGTAACCTAAACCTATCACTGTTACATTGAACTGGGTGAATATGAATGACAGTAACCTAAACCTATCACTGTTACATTGAACTGGGTGAATATGAATGACAGTAACCTAAACCTATCACTGTTACATTGAACTGGGTGAATATGAATGACAGTAACCTAAACCTATCACTGTTACATTGAACTGGGTGAATATGAATGACAGTAACCTAAACCTATCACTGTTACATTGAGCTGGGTGAATGGAATATGAATGACAGTAACCTAAACCTATCACTGTTACATTGAACTGGGTGAATATGAATGACAGTAACCTAAACCTATCACTGTTACATTGAACTGGGTGAATATGAATGACAGTAACCTAAACCTATCACTGTTACATTGAACTGGGTGAATATGAATGACAGTAACCTAAACCTATCACTGTTACATTGAACTGGGTGAATATGAATGACAGTAACCTAAACCTATCACTGTTACATTGAGCTGGGTGAATGGAATATGAATGACAGTCATCCAACATGCTGTAATAGAAATAAGTAATAAACATGTTTTTGTTTTAAATCTCATAAATATAGATGATAATACAAGTTATACACATGGAATTATAGATATACCTCTCCTTAAACGTCACCGACCGCCACAGGCCTTGAGCCTATAGCAGGTGGTTTAGATAAGTATAGATATACCTCTCCTTAAACGTCACCGACCGCCACAGGCCTTGAGCCTATAGCAGGTGGTTTAGATAAGTAAGGCGTGTGCTTGTGTGTGTGCATGTGTGTGTGCGCGTGCGAGTGTATGTGTGTGCGTGTGTGCGAGTGTGTGTGTGTGTGTGTGTGTGAGTGTGAGTGTGAGTGTGTGTGTGTGTGTGTGAGTGTGTGAGTGTGAGTGTGAGTGTGAGTGTGAGTGTGAGTGTGAGTGTGAGTGTGTGTGTGTGTGTGTGTGTGTGTGTGTGTGTGTGTGTGTGTGTGTGTGTGTGAGTGTGTGTGTGTGTGTGTGAGTGTGTGTGTG
>NW_024060405.1:0-24870 GCF_016432855.1 Salvelinus namaycush | reverse complement strand
TGGTAGAGGACTACAGGGGAGAGGACTATGTTGATTGGTAGAGGACTACAGAGGAGAGGACTGTGTTGTGTTGTGTGGTAGAGGACTACAGAGGAGAGGACTGTGTTGTGTGGTAGAGGACTACAGAGGAGAGGACTGGGTTGTGTGGTAGAGGACTACAGAGGAGAGGACTGGGTTGTGTGGTAGAGGACTACAGAGGAGAGGACTGTGTTGTGTGGTAGAGGACTACAGAGGAGAGGACTGTGTGTGGTAGAGGACTACAGAGGAGAGGACTGTGTTGTGTGGTAGAGGACTACAGAGGAGAGGACTGTGTTGTGTGGTAGAGGACTACAGGGGAGAGGACTGTGTTGTGTGGTAGAGGACTACAGAGGAGAGGACTGTGTTGTGTGGTAGAGGACTACATAGGAGAGGACTGTGTTGTGTGGTAGAGGACTACAGAGGAGAGGACTGTGTTGTGTGGTAGAGGACTACAGGGGAGAGGACTGTGTTGTGTGGTAGAGGACTACAGAGGGGAACCACTACCAGTAAAGGTATATGTTATTAACTGGTCTAATAACAGGGGAACCACCATGTTGACCCTCTACCAGTAAAGGTATATGTTATTAACTGGTCTAATAACAGGGGAACCACCATGTTGACCCTCTACCAGTAAAGGTATATGTTATTAACTGGTCTAAACAGGGGAACCACATGTTGACCCTCTACCAGTAAAGGTATATGTTATTAACTGGTCTAATAACAGGGGAACCACCATGTTGACCCTCTACCAGTAAAGGTATAGGTTATTAACTGGTCTAATAACAGGGGAACCACCATGTTGACCCTCTACCAGTAAAGGTATATGTTATTAACTGGTCTAATAACAGGGGAACCACCATGTTGACCCTCTACCAGTAAAGGTATATGTTATTAACTGGTCTAAAAACAGGGGAACCACCATGTTGACCCTCTACCAGTAAAGGTATATGTTATTAACTGGTCTAATAACAGGGGAACCACCATGTTGACCCTCTACCAGTAAAGGTATATGTTATTAACTGGTCTAATAACAGGGGAACCACCATGTTGACCCTCTACCAGTAAAGGTATATGTTATTAACTGGTCTAATAACAGGGGGACCACCATGTTGACCCTCTACCAGTAAAGGTATATGTTATTAACTGGTCTAATAACAGGGGGACCACCATGTTGACCCTCTACCAGTAAAGGTATATGTTATTAACTGGTCTAATAACAGGGGACCCACCATGTTGACCCTCTACCAGTAAAGGTATATGTTATTAACTGGTCTAATAACAGGGGAACCACCATGTTGACCCTCTACCAGTAAAGGTATATGTTATTAACTGGTCTAATAACAGGGGAACCACCATGTTGACCCTCTACCAGTAAAGGTATATGTTATTAACTGGTCTAATAACAGGGGAACCACCATGTTGACCCTCTACCAGTAAAGGTATATGTTATTAACTGGTCTAATAACAGGGGAACCACCATGTTGACCCTCTACCAGTAAAGGTATATGTTATTAACTGGTCTAATAACAGGGGAACCACCATGTTGACCCTCTACCAGTAAAGGTATATGTTATTAACTGGTCTAATAACAGGGGAACCACCATGTTGACCCTCTACCAGTAAAGGTATATGTTATTAACTGGTCTAATAACAGGGGAACCACCATGTTGACCCTCTACCAGTAAAGGTATATGTTATTAACTGGTCTAATAACAGGGGAACCACCATGTTGACCCTCTACCAGTAAAGGTATATGTTATTAACTGGTCTAATAACAGGGGAACCACCATGTTGACCCTCTACCAGTAAAGGTATATGTTATTAACTGGTCTAATAACAGGGGAACCACCATGTTGACCCTCTACCAGTAAAGGTATATGTTATTAACTGGTCTAATAACAGGGGAACCACCATGTTGACCCTCTACCAGTAAAGGTATATGTTATTAACTGGTCTAATAACAGGGGAACCACCATGTTGACCCTCTACCAGTAAAGGTATATGTTATTAACTGGTCTAATAACAGGGGAACCACCATGTTGACCCTCTACCAGTAAAGGTATATGTTATTAACTGGTCTAATAACAGGGGAACCACCATGTTGACCCTCTACCAGTAAAGGTATATGTTATTAACTGGTCTAATAACAGGGGAACCACCATGTTGACCCTCTACCAGTAAAGGTATATGTTATTAACTGGTCTAATAACAGGGGAACCACCATGTTGACCCTCTACCAGTAAAGGTATATGTTATTAACTGGTCTAATAACAGGGGAACCACCATGTTGACCCTCTACCAGTAAAGGTATATGTTATTAACTGGTCTAATAACAGGGGAACCACCATGTTGACCCTCTACCAGTAAAGGTATATGTTATTAACTGGTCTAATAACAGGGGAACCACCATGTTGACCCTCTACCAGTAAAGGTATATGTTATTAACTGGTCTAATAACAGGGGAACCACCATGTTGACCCTCTACCAGTAAAGGTATATGTTATTAACTGGTCTAATAACAGGGGAACCACCATGTTGACCCTCTACCAGTAAAGGTATAGGTTATTAACTGGTCTAATAACAGGGGAACCACCATGTTGACCCTCTACCAGTAAAGGTATATGTTATTAACTGGTCTAATAACAGGGGAACCACCATGTTGACCCTCTACCAGTAAAGGTATAGGTTATTAACTGGTCTAATAACAGGGGAACCACCATGTTGACCCTCTACCAGTAAAGGTATATGTTATTAACTGGTCTAATAACAGGGGAACCACCATGTTGACCCTCTACCAGTAAAGGTATATGTTATTAACTGGTCTAATAACAGGGGAACCACCATGTTGACCCTCTACCAGTAAAGGTATATGTTATTAACTGGTCTAATAACAGGGGAACCACCATGTTGACCCTCTACCAGTAAAGGTATATGTTATTAACTGGTCTAATAACAGGGGAACCACCATGTTGACCCTCTACCAGTAAAGGTATATGTTATTAACTGGTCTAATAACAGGGGAACCACCATGTTGACCCTCTACCAGTAAAGGTATATGTTATTAACTGGTCTAATAACAGGGGAACCACCATGTTGACCCTCTACCAGTAAAGGTATATGTTATTAACTGGTCTAATAACAGGGGAACCACCATGTTGACCCTCTACCAGTAAAGGTATATGTTATTAACTGGTCTAATAACAGGGGAACCACCATGTTGACCCTCTACCAGTAAAGGTATATGTTATTAACTGGTCTAATAACAGGGGAACCACCATGTTGACCCTCTACCAGTAAAGGTATATGTTATTAACTGGTCTAATAACAGGGGAACCACCATGTTGACCCTCTACCAGTAAAGGTATATGTTATTAACTGGTCTAATAACAGGGGAACCACCATGTTGACCCTCTACCAGTAAAGGTATATGTTATTAACTGGTCTAATAACAGGGGAACCACCATGTTGACCCTCTACCAGTAAAGGTATATGTTATTAACTGGTCTAATAACAGGGGAACCACCATGTTGACCCTCTACCAGTAAAGGTATATGTTATTAACTGGTCTAATAACAGGGGAACCACCATGTTGACCCTCTACCAGTAAAGGTATATGTTATTAACTGGTCTAATAACAGGGGAACCACCATGTTGACCCTCTACCAGTAAAGGTATAGGTTATTAACTGGTCTAATAACAGGGGAACCACCATGTTGACCCTCTACCAGTAAAGGTATATGTTATTAACTGGTCTAATAACAGGGGAACCACCATGTTGACCCTCTACCAGTAAAGGTATATGTTATTAACTGGTCTAATAACAGGGGAACCACCATGTTGACCCTCTACCAGTAAAGGTATATGTTATTAACTGGTCTAATAACAGGGGAACCACCATGTTGACCCTCTACCAGTAAAGGTATATGTTATTAACTGGTCTAATAACAGGGGAACCACCATGTTGACCCTCTACCAGTAAAGGTATATGTTATTAACTGGTCTAATAACAGGGGAACCACCATGTTGACCCTCTACCAGTAAAGGTATATGTTATTAACTGGTCTAATAACAGGGGAACCACCATGTTGACCCTCTACCAGTAAAGGTATATGTTATTAACTGGTCTAATAACAGGGGAACCACCATGTTGACCCTCTACCAGTAAAGGTATATGTTATTAACTGGTCTAATAACAGGGGAACCACCATGTTGACCCTCTACCAGTAAAGGTATATGTTATTAACTGGTCTAATAACAGGGGAACCACCATGTTGACCCTCTACCAGTAAAGGTATATGTTATTAACTGGTCTAATAACAGGGGAACCACCATGTTGACCCTCTACCAGTAAAGGTATATGTTATTAACTGGTCTAATAACAGGGGAACCACCATGTTGACCCTCTACCAGTAAAGGTATATGTTATTAACTGGTCTAATAACAGGGGAACCACCATGTTGACCCTCTACCAGTAAAGGTATATGTTATTAACTGGTCTAATAACAGGGGAACCACCATGTTGACCCTCTACCAGTAAAGGTATATGTTATTAACTGGTCTAATAACAGGGGAACCACCATGTTGACCCTCTACCAGTAAAGGTATATGTTATTAACTGGTCTAATAACAGGGGAACCACCATGTTGACCCTCTACCAGTAAAGGTATATGTTATTAACTGGTCTAATAACAGGGGAACCACCATGTTGACCCTCTACCAGTAAAGGTATATGTTATTAACTGGTCTAATAACAGGGGAACCACCATGTTGACCCTCTACCAGTAAAGGTATATGTTATTAACTGGTCTAATAACAGGGGAACCACCATGTTGACCCTCTACCAGTAAAGGTATATGTTATTAACTGGTCTAATAACAGGGGACCACCATGTTGACCCTCTACCAGTAAAGGTATATGTTATTAACTGGTCTAATAACAGGGGAACCACCATGTTGACCCTCTACCAGTAAAGGTATATGTTATTAACTGGTCTAATAACAGGGGAACCACCATGTTGACCCTCTACCAGTAAAGGTATATGTTATTAACTGGTCTAATAACAGGGGAACCACCATGTTGACCCTCTACCAGTAAAGGTATATGTTATTAACTGGTCTAATAACAGGGGAACCACCATGTTGACCCTCTACCAGTAAAGGTATATGTTATTAACTGGTCTAATAACAGGGGAACCACCATGTTGACCCTCTACCAGTAAAGGTATATGTTATTAACTGGTCTAATAACAGGGGAACCACCATGTTGACCCTCTACCAGTAAAGGTATATGTTATTAACTGGTCTAATAACAGGGGAACCACCATGTTGACCCTCTACCAGTAAAGGTATATGTTATTAACTGGTCTAATAACAGGGGAACCACCATGTTGACCCTCTACCAGTAAAGGTATATGTTATTAACTGGTCTAATAACAGGGGAACCACCATGTTGACCCTCTACCAGTAAAGGTATATGTTATTAACTGGTCTAATAACAGGGGAACCACCATGTTGACCCTCTACCAGTAAAGGTATATGTTATTAACTGGTCTAATAACAGGGGAACCACCATGTTGACCCTCTACCAGTAAAGGTATATGTTATTAACTGGTCTAATAACAGGGGAACCACCATGTTGACCCTCTACCAGTAAAGGTATATGTTATTAACTGGTCTAATAACAGGGGAACCACCATGTTGACCCTCTACCAGTAAAGGTATATGTTATTAACTGGTCTAATAACAGGGGAACCACCATGTTGACCCTCTACCAGTAAAGGTATATGTTATTAACTGGTCTAATAACAGGGGAACCACCATGTTGACCCTCTACCAGTAAAGGTATATGTTATTAACTGGTCTAATAACAGGGGAACCACCATGTTGACCCTCTACCAGTAAAGGTATATGTTATTAACTGGTCTAATAACAGGGGAACCACCATGTTGACCCTCTACCAGTAAAGGTATATGTTATTAACTGGTCTAATAACAGGGGAACCACCATGTTGACCCTCTACCAGTAAAGGTATATGTTATTAACTGGTCTAATAACAGGGGAACCACCATGTTGACCCTCTACCAGTAAAGGTATATGTTATTAACTGGTCTAATAACAGGGGAACCACCATGTTGACCCTCTACCAGTAAAGGTATATGTTATTAACTGGTCTAATAACAGGGGAACCACCATGTTGACCCTCTACCAGTAAAGGTATATGTTATTAACTGGTCTAATAACAGGGGAACCACCATGTTGACCCTCTACCAGTAAAGGTATATGTTATTAACTGGTCTAATAACAGGGGAACCACCACGTTGACCCTCTACCAGTAAAGGTATATGTTATTAACTGGTCTAATAACAGGGGAACCACCACGTTGACCCTCTACCAGTAAAGGTATATGTTATTAACTGGTCTAATAACAGGGGAACCACCATGTTGACCCTCTACCAGTAAAGGTATATGTTATTAACTGGTCTAATAACAGGGGAACCACCATGTTGACCCTCTACCAGTAAAGGTATATGTTATTAACTGGTCTAATAACAGGGGAACCACCATGTTGACCCTCTACCAGTAAAGGTATATGTTATTAACTGGTCTAATAACAGGGGAACCACCATGTTGACCCTCTACCAGTAAAGGTATATGTTATTAACTGGTCTAATAACAGGGGAACCACCATGTTGACCCTCTACCAGTAAAGGTATATGTTATTAACTGGTCTAATAACAGGGGAACCACCATGTTGACCCTCTACCAGTAAAGGTATATGTTATTAACTGGTCTAATAACAGGGGAACCACCATGTTGACCCTCTACCAGTAAAGGTATATGTTATTAACTGGTCTAATAACAGGGGAACCACCATGTTGACCCTCTACCAGTAAAGGTATATGTTATTAACTGGTCTAATAACAGGGGAACCACCATGTTGACCCTCTACCAGTAAAGGTATATGTTATTAACTGGTCTAATAACAGGGGAACCACCATGTTGACCCTCTACCAGTAAAGGTATATGTTATTAACTGGTCTAATAACAGGGGAACCACCATGTTGACCCTCTACCAGTAAAGGTATATGTTATTAACTGGTCTAATAACAGGGGAACCACCATGTTGACCCTCTACCAGTAAAGGTATATGTTATTAACTGGTCTAATAACAGGGGAACCACCATGTTGACCCTCTACCAGTAAAGGTATATGTTATTAACTGGTCTAATAACAGGGGAACCACCATGTTGACCCTCTACCAGTAAAGGTATATGTTATTAACTGGTCTAATAACAGGGGAACCACCAGGTTGACCCTCTACCAGTAAAGGTATATGTTATTAACTGTTCTAATAACAGGGGAACCACCATGTTGACCCTCTACCAGTAAAGGTATATGTTATTAACTGGTCTAATAACAGGGGAACCACCATGTTGACCCTCTACCAGTAAAGGTATATGTTATTAACTGGTCTAATAACAGGGGAACCACCATGTTGACCCTCTACCAGTAAAGGTATATGTTATTAACTGGTCTAATAACAGGGGAACCACCATGTTGACCCTCTACCAGTAAAGGTATATGTTATTAACTGGTCTAATAACAGGGGACCACCATGTTGACCCTCTACCAGTAAAGGTATTTGTTATTAACTGGTCTAATAACAGGGGAACCACCAGGTTGACCCTCTACCAGTAAAGGTATATGTTATTAACTGGTCTAATAACAGGGGAACCACCATGTTGACCCTCTACCAGTAAAGGTATATGTTATTAACTGGTCTAATAACAGGGGAACCACCATGTTGACCCTCTACCAGTAAAGGTGCATGTTTAATGATCAGGTTATTCTGTAGCCTTACAAAATGAGTGAAATGTCAATGCTCCTGTACTAAATGGTGTCATACTGGTCAATGGTGTGATTTATAGATGGCCGTGTCGTCAGCTGACAGCTGGAGCCATTATTTACAGCACAGCTTCGGGAAGACCAGTACAAGGTTGCAACATTTACAATAGGTCAGAATAAAATGTCCGCTCCGATCTGCTGTCTGACAACCAGCAATTGATCTCATCTGACTAATGGGTTGTAGGGGTTCAGCAGGCTGAGGCAACAGGGCCCCAGGCACCTGGGGGGTGAACACTGTAAGAGCTGGTTCTCAACACAACTCTTCCCAGGCACCTGGGGGGTGAACACTGTAAGAGCTGGTTCTCAACACAACTCTTCCCAGGCACCTGGGGGGTGAACACTGTAAGAGCTGGTTCTCAACACAACTCTTCCCAGTGAAGTTTCCATGGAACACTTTCTCTCAAATATGTACATACATCACACACAAATGTACCAACTGGATTTAGTCTGAGGAGGTGCCAGTCTCCTAGCCTCCTGATCTAGAGGAGGTGCCAGTGTCCTAGCCTCCTGATCTAGAGGAGGTGCCAGTCTCCTAGCCTCCTGATCTAGAGGGGGTGCCAGTCTCCTAGCCTCCTGATCTAGAGGAGGTGCCAGTCTCCTAGCCTCCTGATCTAGAGGAGGTGCCAGTCTCCTAGCCTCCTGATGTAGAGGAGGTGCCAGTCTCCTAGCCTCCTGATCTAGAGGAGGTGCCAGTCTCCTAGCCTCCTGATCTAGAGGAGGTGCCAGTCTCCTAGCCTCCTGATCTAGAGGAGGTGCCAGTCTCCTAGCCTCCTGATCTAGAGGAGGTGCCAGTCTCCTAGCCTCCTGTTCTAGAGGAGGTGCCAGTCTCCTAGCCTCCTGATCTAGAGTAGGTGCCAGTCTCCTAGCCTCCTGAGCTAGAGGAGGTGCCAGTCTCCTAGCCTCCTGATCTGGAGGGGGGGTGCCAGTCTCCTAGAGTCCTGATCGAGAGGAGGTGCCAGTCTCCTAGCCTCCTGATCTAGAGGAGGTGCCAGTCTCCTAGCCTCCTGATCTAGAGGAGGTGCCAGTCTTCTAGCCTCCTGATCTAGAGGAGGTGCCAGTCTCCTAGCCTCCTGAGCTAGAGGAGGTGCCAGTCTCCTAGCCTCCTGATCTAGAGGGGGGGTGCCAGTCTCCTAGAGTCCTGATCGAGAGGAGGTGCCAGCCATCTTTGTCCCGCTCCCTAAAGAGGAATTACAGTCTAACGAGATTTACAGCCAATCACTTCAGCTCAATTTAATTAGGGCCAATAAGGGGTGATGAATGCTCACCTACCCGTCATTAGTATTCTAAACAACCATCTCCCAGTGCAGCGACCAGCCTCCTTTATGAAGACTCTGATTCATTTATGTCACAGTGAGTAAAGTTCCCTCATCCATCTGCTGATAACCAGTGTAACATGGTCCATTCAGAGGAGACCATCTGGATGAGGAACATCTACGGTAATAAAGCAAGACTCTTATGATTTTAAAATAAAATGTTTCCATTTGTCTTGACACGTATATATATATGATTGGGTTTTAAAGCAAATTGTTGGGAAACCGTCTGCAGGTTTTTAAAGCAAAAGCATCAAAGACAAGTATTTTCTAATGATTAAATTATCCAGCCGTTAATTTCACCTCGGCAGAAGGCGGGTTTAAGATGCCCCGGGAACAATCTGTTTTGATTGACAGAGTCATATTTATCAGAAGGTTATGGACCACAAAACAAGGGTTAAGAGGAAATTGACCTGGCGGTTGACGTCTGACTGATCCGTTGAGCTGGAGGTATTTCATCTTGCTGCCGAGGCTACGTGAAGCATATATAACTAATGACGAAGGCTGCATGGTAATATATCACCGCATGGATCTGTTCCTGCAGTTCGGTCTACTTCTCTCCTCCCCGTGAGATCTACCACTATATGTGTTACCTCTTCTGTGTGCAGACAATATCATCTAGATGGATGGACTGTCAACAGTGGAAAATATTCGACAATGTCAAAAGTGTAGAGAACTTTGCTGAGGTCTAATATTACCCAGGAAGCTAAGATACATGTTGAAATGAGGCACCTAGATTCCCCTACACTTTCCTAAACTTTGTTGTAAACTGCTATCGGTTTTCCATTCAATTTACAATCAAAACAAACATTTATTTGGGTCTTTAATTTAATCTACTTGAAATTGTGGATGTGAATCGTTACCTCTTTGAACTCCAGTTTCAGTCACCAATTTGTGTTTCACAAACAGAAGTAATCCTCCCTGATGGATGTGACCTTTCTCTGTAATGTCATAAAGAGTTCTCCCATCACCCTTGTAACTCCTCTTCACACACTATCCTGATCTGTTCGCTCCTCTACCAACTGTCAATCAACCAAATGATTAGTCTGACCTAGTCTGGTCTGACCTCTGAGTCTATGACCTGGCGTAGTCTGGTCTGATCTCTGAGTCTATGACCTGGCGTAGTCTGGTCTGACCTCTGAGTCTATGACCTGGCGTAGTCTGGTCTGACCTCTGAGTCTATGACCTGGCGTAGTCTGGTCTGACCTCTGAGTCTATGACCTGGCGTAGTCTGGTCTGACCTCTGAGTCTATGACCTGGCGTAGTCTGGTCTGACCTCTGAGTCTATGACCTGGCGTAGTCTGGTCTGACCTCTGAGTCTATGACCTGGCGTAGTCTGGTCTGACCTCTGAGTCTATGACCTGGCGTAGTCTGGTCTGACCTCTGAGTCTATGACCTGGCGTAGTCTGGTCTGACCTCTGAGTCTATGACCTGGCGTAGTCTGGTCTGACCTCTGAGTCTATGACCTGGCGTAGTCTGGTCTGACCTCTGAGTCTATGACCTGGCGTAGTCTGGTCTGACCTCTGAGTCTATGACCTGGCGTAGTCTGGTCTGACCTCTGAGTCTATGACCTGGCGTAGTCTGGTCTGACCTCTGAGTCTATGACCTGGCGTAGTCTGGTTCTTCTGGTATGGTTCTCCTCTGACATTCTCACACCCTCTCATCCATTTGACTTCATTCAAATACTTCTGGTTCCTCTACATCTACACGCCACCTCTATCAACCATCACTTTGATAAAGGACATGTCCTTTAGTTAGCACTATATCCACCAATACATCATAAACCTGCCAGTGTCAAAGTAGTAGGTTATTAAATCACTTTCAGTCTATTGATGCACCGGTGCCTCAATCTAAGAAACATAATATAAAAATCCCCATCAAAATCCATCAGGTTGAGTTTGAGATATCAGTGTAAAGATATATTTTGAGTTAGAGATATCAGTGTAAAGATATATTTTGAGTTAGAGATATCAGTGTAAAGATATATTTTGAGTTTGAGATATCAGTGTAAAGATATATTTTGAGTTTGAGATATCAGTGTAAAGATATATTTTGAGTTTGAGATATCAGTGTAAAGATATATTTTGAGTTAGAGATATCAGTGTAAAGATATATTTTGAGTTAGAGATATCAGTGTAAAGATATAATTTGAGTTTGAGATATCAGTGTAAAGATATAATTTGAGTTTGAGATATCAGTGTAAAGATATATTTTGAGTTTGAGATATCAGTGTAAAGATATATTTTGAGTTTGAGATATCAGTGTAAAGATATATTTTGAGTTAGAGATATCAGTGTAAAGATATATTTTGAGTTAGAGATATCAGTGTAAAGATATATTTGATATCAGTGTAAAGATATATTTTGAGTTAGAGATATCAGTGTAAAGATATATTTTGAGTTAGAGATATCAGTGTAAAGATATATTTTGAGTTTGAGATATCAGTGTAAAGATATATTTTGAGTTAGAGATATCAGTGTAAAGATATAATTTGAGTTTGAGATATCAGTGTAAAGATATATTTTGAGTTTGAGATATCAGTGTAAAGATATATTTTGAGTTTGAGATATCAGTGTAAAGATATATTTTGAGTTAGAGATATCAGTGTAAAGATATATTTTGAGTTTGAGATATCAGTGTAAAGATATATTTTGAGTTCGAGATATCAGTGTAAAGATATATTTTGAGTTCGAGATATCAGTGTAAAGATATATTTTGAGTTCGAGATATCAGTGTAAAGATATATTTTGAGTTCGAGATATCAGTGTAAAGATATATTTTGAGTTCGAGATATCAGTGTAAAGATATATTTTGAGTTTGAGATATCAGTGTAAAGATATATTTTGAGTTTGAGATATCAGTGTAAAGATATATTTTGAGTTTGAGATATCAGTGTAAAGATATATTTTGAGTTCGAGATATCAGTGTAAAGATATATTTTGAGTTTGAGATATCAGTGTAAAGATATATTTTGAGTTTGAGATATCAGTGTAAAGATATATTTTGAGTTTGAGATATCAGTGTAAAGATATATTTTGAGTTAGAGATATCAGTGTAAAGATATATTTTGAGTTTGAGATATCAGTGTAAAGATATATTTTGAGTTTGAGATATCAGTGTAAAGATATATTTTGAGTTCGAGATATCAGTGTAAAGATATATTTTGAGTTCGAGATATCAGTGTAAAGATATATTTTGAGTTCGAGATATCAGTGTAAAGATATATTTTGAGTTAGAGATATCAGTGTAAAGATATATTTTGAGTTTGAGATATCAGTGTAAAGATATATTTTGAGTTTGAGATATCAGTGTAAAGATATATTTTGAGTTTGAGATATCAGTGTAAAGATATATTTTGAGTTTGAGATATCAGTGTAAAGATATATTTTGAGTTTGAGATATCAGTGTAAAGATATATTTTGAGTTTGAGATATCAGTGTAAAGATATATTTTGAGTTTGAGATATCAGTGTAAAGATATATTTTGAGTTTGAGATATCAGTGTAAAGATATATTTTCAGTTCGAGATATCAGTGTAAAGATATATTTTGAGTTTGAGATATCAGTGTAAAGATATATTTTGAGTTTGAGATATCAGTGTAAAGATATATTTTGAGTTTGAGATATCAGTGTAAAGATATATTTTGAGTTTGAGATATCAGTGTAAAGATATATTTTGAGTTTGAGATATCAGTGTAAAGATATATTTTGAGTTTGAGATATCAGTGTAAAGATATATTTTGAGTTTGAGATATCAGTGTAAAGATATATTTTGAGTTTGAGATATCAGTGTAAAGATATATTTTGAGTTAGAGATATCAGTGTAAAGATATATTTTGAGTTAGAGATATCAGTGTAAAGATATATGTTGATTTTTAGATATCAGTGTAAAGATATATTTTGAGTTAGAGATATCAGTGTAAAGATATATTTTGAGTTCGAGATATCAGTGTAAAGATATATTTTGCTTGGGCTGTGTCTTCCTCCTCTGCGGTGGAAGGTGGCCGACCTACAGTGGCGTTTGTCAGACCATGAGACAAACCAAAAATCTGTCTTCTCATGAAAACGGCTGTAACGTCCGAATGGACGGTGATCCCTGTCCGGCTCTACGACCCCCACAAGCCTCACAGGACTCGTCTGAAGTCGGTACAGTCGATGTACCAACTTCTGATTGAAGCAGCTGAACCGTTTTGGCTGCGAACTAATGTGACCCCACAGTAGAAAGGGGAGATTCTCACGAACACGATGGCTTGGACTTTGACTCGTCTGAAGGTATCCGGTAACGGTATAAAAAATGTAATTATTTATTTATTTGACCTTTTATTTATACAGGTTTTTCTCACTGAGATAACATCTATTTTCCAAGAGAGACCTGGTCCAATAGCATGGAAGTATGGGAGTATGGAGATAGTTTTGTGCCTACCTGAAAAAAGGGGTTAAATATGAATAAAAATAAATACAAATAAATCACATGACTGGGCAGGGGCACACTGGGGAGTCAGGCTCAGCCAATCAGAATACGTTTTTTTTCCCACAAAAGGGCTTTATTACAGACAGAAATACTCCTCAGTTTTATCATCTGTCCAGGTGACATGTCTGCGGTTGAGGCCGGTTCGTACTGACAAATTCTCAAAAACAACGTTGGAGGCGGCTTATGTTAGAGAAATTAACATTAAATTATCTGGCAACAGCTGTAGTGGACATTCCTACAGTCAGCATGCCAATTGCACTTTCCCTCAACACTTTAGATATCTGTGGCATTGTGTTGTGTGACAAAACTGCACATTTTAGAGTGGCCTTTTATTGGCCCCAGCACAAGGTGCACCTATCTAATGATCATGCTGTTTAGTCAGCTTCTTGATATGCCACACCTGTCAGGTGGATGTATTATCTTGGCAACAGAGAAATGCTCACTAACAGGGATGTAAACACATTTTTGCTCAAAATTTGAGAGAAATAAGCTTTTTGTGCGTATGGAACATTTCTGTGATCTTTTATTTCAGATGATAAAACATGGGACCAACACTTTATGTTTTGTTCAGTAAATATGTATATGTATATTTCCTGATCGTTCTTATCTCTCCTAGATATAGGACAGACACTTCAAAACCATATTCCTTATGATATATTTTTGCCAGTCTGTTTTGTAATTTATGAATATGTTATTCAATGCATTTCTATGGGCTGTAGCAGTAAAGGCCAAATTCTATATTCAATCAGATCATTTTGTTATAATATTGTTTTTCTCTAAAGGGGTCTTAAAATTCTAAATCAAATAGCTAAATGATCCATGGCATGACATTGTCAAAACAATTCTACATCTGAGACTCCAGAGAATGAACTTACTGCCTTTTCCAGTGTGGGTCCTCTAGTTCTGATGTGAGACATATGATATGAGGCCCAGTTAGTCTGAACCCTGCTGCACCTGGAGGATGATCAACTGTAGTAGTAGTTAGTCTGAACCCTGCTGCACCTGGAGGATGATCAACTGTAGTAGTAGTTAGTCTGAACCCTGCTGCACCTGGAGGATGATCAACTGTAGTAGTAGTTAGTCTGAACCCTGCTGCACCTGGAGGATGATCAACTGTAGTAGTAGTTAGTCTGAACCCTGCTGCACCTAGAGGATGATCAACTGTAGTAGTAGTTAGTCTGAACCCTGCTGCACCTAGAGGATGATCAACTGTAGGACTGGTAGATAAACGGAGCAGCAGAACAACAGGACCCTAACCCTGTTAACTAACCCTGTCAACTAACCCTGTTAACTAACCCTGTTAACTAACCCTAACCCTGTCAACTAACCATGTTAACTAACCCTAACCCTGTTAACTAACCCTGTTAACTAACCCTGTCAACTAACCCTGTCAACAACCCTGTTAACTTACCCTAACCCTGTTAACTAACCATGTTAACTAACCCTGTCAACTAACCCTAACCCTGTTAACTAACCCTGTCAACTAACCCTAACCCTGTTAACTAACCCTGCTAACTAACCCTAACCATTTTAACTAACCCTGTCAACTAACACTAACCCTGTTAACTAACCCTAACCCTGTCAACTAACCCTGTCAACTAACCCTAACCCTGTTAACTAACCCTGTTAACTAACCCTAACCCTGTCAACTAACCCTGTCAACTAACCCTGTTAACTAACCCTAACCCTGTCAACTAACCCTGTCAACTAACCCTAACCCTGTTAACTAACCCTAACCCTGTTAACTAACCCTGTCAACTAACCCTAACCCTGTTAACTAACCATGTTAACTAACCCTAACCCTGTTAACTAACCCTAACCCTGTCAACTAACCCTGTCAACTAACCCTGTCAACTAACCCTAACCCTGTCAACTAACCCTAACCCTGTGACTAACCCTGTCAACTAACCCTGTCAACTAACCCTAACCCTGTCAACTAACCCTGTCAACTAACCCTGTCAACTAACCCTGTCAACTAACCCTGTCAACTAACCCTAACCCTGTCAACTAACCCTGTCAACTAACCCTGTCAACTAACCCTAACCCTGTCAACTAACCCTGTCAACTAACCCTAACCATGTCAACTAACCCTAACCCTAACCCTGTCAACTAACCCTAACCCTGTCAACTAACCCTGTCAACTAACCCGGTCAACTAACCCTGTCAACTAACCCTGTTAACTAACCCTAACCCTGTTAACTAACCCTGTCAACTAACCCTGTCAACTAACCCTAACCCTGTTAACTAACCCTAACCCTGTCAACTAACCCTGTCAACTAACCCTGTCAACTAACCCTGTCAACTAACCCTAACCCTGTCAACTAACCCTGTCAACTCTCCCTGTCAACTAACCCTGTCAACTAACCCTGTTAACTAACCCTAACCCTGTCAACTAACCCTGTCAACTAACCCTAACCCTGTTAACTAACACTGTCAACTAACCCTGTTAACTAACCCTAACCCTGTTAACTAACCATGTTAACTAACCCTAACCCTGTTAACTAACCCTAACCCTGTCAACTAACCCTGTCAACTAACCCTGTCAACTAACCCTAACCCTGTCAACTAACCCTAACCCTGTGACTAACCCTGTCAACTAACCCTGTCAACTAACCCTAACCCTGTCAACTAACCCTGTCAACTAACCCTGTCAACTAACCCTAACCCTGTCAACCAACCCTGTCAACTAACCCTAACCCTGCCAACTAACCCTGTCAACTAACCCTAACCCTGTCAACTAACCCTGTCAACTAACCCTGTCAACTAACCCTAACCCTGTCAACTAACCCTGTCAACTAACCCTAACCCTGTCAACTAATCCTAACCCTGTCAACTAACCCTGTCAACTAACCCTGTCAACTAACCCTGTTAACTAACCCTAACCCTGTTAACTAACCCTGTCAACTAACCCTGTCAACTAACCCTGTCAACTAACCCTGTCAACTAACCCTAACCCTGTCAACTAACCCTGTCAACTAACCCTGTCAACTAACCCTAACCCTGTTAACTAACCCTGTCAACTAACCCTGTCAACTAACCCTGTTAACTAACCCTAACCCTGTTAACTAACCCTAACCCTGTCAACTAACCCTGTCAACTAACCCTGTCAACTAACCCTGTCAACTAACCATGTCAACTAACCCTAGCCCTGTCAACTAACCCTGTCAACTAACCCTAACCCTGTCAACTAACCCTGTCAACTAACCCTAACCCTGTCAACTAACCCTGTCAACTAACCCTAACCCTGTCAGAAATAAGCTTTTTGTACATCTGGAAAATCCCTGGGATCTTTTTTTTCAGCTCATGAAACATGGGACTAACACTTTACATGTTGCGTTTATATTTTGTTCAATGTATTTATCAGTCATCTGGCTTGGGGGTAGAAGCTGTTCAGGGTCCTGTTGGTCCCAGACTTGGCCCTTTGGTACCACTGGCTGTGCAGTAGCAGAAAGAACAGTCTATGACTTGGGTGGCTGAAGTCTTTCACAATCTTTAGGGCCTTCCTCTGACACCGCCTCGTATAGAGGTCTTGGATGGCAGGGAGCTCGGCCCCAGTGAGGTACTGGGCCATGCGCACCCCCCTCTGTAGTGCCTTGCATGTGGATGCCAAGCAGTTGCCGTACCAGGCGGTGATGCAGCCAGTCAAGATGCTCTCAATGGTGCAGCTGTAGAACGTTTTGTGGATCTGAGGGCCCACACCAAATCTATTCAGCATCCTGAGGGGTGAAGAGGAGTTGTTGTGCCCCCTTCAGAAAGGTGTGTCAGATGATGTGGACACAGAGTAACCTGCCCACTAGAGCCTCATCAATGTGAATGTAGCCCACGGTCAGCTCCTTTGTGTTGCCCACGCTGAGGGAGAGGTTGTCGTCCTGGCACCACACTGCCAGGTCTCTGACCTCCTCCACCATCGTGTCATGGTAGGCCTGTAGGGACTGTCGTGATTCATTTTGTCCACTGTACTGATCTCAGAAGACTGTAAGGTCAAGGGTCATGTACAGGGAGTCACACTGTGAATCATTTAGCGGCACCTTCCCATGTCAACCAAAAGGGTTTGATATGAGACTGGTTAATGACCAACTGTACTAGGAAGGGTCATCCTAAACAACCAAAACAAAGCTGTTTACCTGTGTTTCTCTGACATGGGTCTGTAAAGCTTTCAGAAAGAACAAGTATTGTTTATGCATACTGACGGAGGAATGACTATTGGCTGTAGACAGAAGTGAAGTTGGGTGCCACTCAGTAACTCAGGAAGTGGTTCACTATGAGAGTGAGGTGGTGGTGGTTCACTATGAGACTGAAGAGGTGGTGGTTCACTATGAGACTGAAGAGGTGGTGGTTCACTATGAGACTGAAGAGGTGGTGGTTCACTATGAGACTGAAGAGGTGGTGGTTCACTATGAGACTGAAGAGGTGGTGGTTCACTATGAGAGTGAAGAGGTGGTGGTTCACTATGAGACTGAAGAGGTGGTGGTTCACTATGAGACTGAAGAGGTGGTGGTTCACTATGAGACTGAAGAGGTGGTGGTTCACTATGAGAGTGAAGAGGTGGTGGTTCACTATGAGAGTGAAGAGGAGGTGGTTCACTATGAGAGTGAAGAGGTGGTGGTTCACTATGAGACTGAAGAGGTGGTGGTTCACTATGAGAGTGAAGAGGAGGTGGTTCACTATGAGAGTGAAGAGGTGGTGGTTCACTATGAGACTGAAGAGGTGGTGGTTCACTATGAGAGTGAAGAGGAGGTGGTTCACTATGAGAGTGAAGAGGAGGTGGTTCACTATGAGAGTGAAGAGGAGGTGGTTCACTATGAGAGTGAAGAGGAGGTGGTTCACTATGAGAGTGAAGAGGAGGTGGTTCACTATGAGAGTGAAGAGGTGGTGGTTCACTATGAGACTGAAGAGGTGGTGGTTCACTATGAGAGTGAAGAGGTGGTGGTTCACTATGAGAGTGAAGAGGTGGTTGTTCACTATGAGAGTGAAGAGGAGGTGGTTCACTATGAGAGTGAAGAGGAGGTGGTTCACTATGAGAGTGAAGAGGAGGTGGTTCACTATGAGAGTGAAGAGGTGGTGGTTCACTATGAGAGTGAAGAGGTGGTGGTTCACTATGAGACTGAAGAGGTGGTGGTTCACTATGAGAGTGAAGGGGAGGTGGTTCACTATGAGAGTGAAGAGGTGGTGGTTCACTATGAGAGTGAAGAGGTGGTGGTTCACTATGAGAGTGAAGAGGTGGTTCACTATGAGCCTGAAGAGGTGGTGGTTCACTATGAGAGTGAAGAGGTGGTGGTTCACTATGAGAGTGAAGAGGTGGTGGTTCACTATGAGAGTGAAGAGGTGGTGGTTCACTATGAGAGTGAAGAGGTGGTGGTTCACTATGAGAGTGAAGAGGTGGTGGTTCACTATGAGAGTGAAGAGGTGGTGGTTCACTATGAGAGTGAAGAGGAGGTGGTTCACTATGAGACTGAAGAGGTGGTGGTTCACTATGAGAGTGAAGAGGTGGTGGTTCACTATGAGACTGAAGGGGTGGTGGTTCACTATGAGACTGAAGAGGTGGTTCACTATGAGACTGAAGAGGTGGTGGTTCACTATGAGAGTGAAGAGGTGGTGGTTCACTATGAGACTGAAGAGGTGGTGGTTCACTATGAGAGTGAAGAGGTGGTGGTTCACTATGAGACTGAAGAGGTGGTGGTTCACTATGAGACTGAAGAGGTGGTGGTTCACTATGAGACTGAAGAGGTGGTGGTTCACTATGAGACTGAAGAGGTGGTGGTTCACTATGAGACTGAAGAGGTGGTGGTTCACTATGAGAGTGAAGAGGTGGTGGTTCACTATGAGAGTGAAGAGGTGGTGGTTCACTATGAGAGTGAAGAGGTGGTGGTTCACTATGAGAGTGAAGAGGTGGTGGTTCACTATGAGAGTGAAGAGGTGGTGGTTCACTATGAGACTGAAGAGGAGGTGGTTCACTATGAGACTGAAGAGGTGGTGGTTCACTATGAGACTGAAGAGGTGGTGGTTCACTATGAGAGTGAAGAGGTGGTGGTTCACTATGAGAGTGAAGAGGTGGTGGTTCACTATGAGACTGAAGAGGTGGTGGTTCACTATGAGAGTGAAGAGGTGGTGGTTCACTATGAGAGTGAAGAGGTGGTGGTTCACTATGAGACTGAAGAGGTGGTGGTTCACTATGAGACTGAAGAGGTGGTGGTTCACTATGAGACTGAAGAGGTGGTGGTTCACTATGAGAGTGAAGAGGTGGTGGTTCACTATGAGAGTGAAGAGGAGGTGGTTCACTATGAGACTGAAGAGGTGGTGGTTCACTATGAGAGTGAAGAGGTGGTGGTTCACTATGAGACTGAAGAGGTGGTGGTTCACTATGAGACTGAAGAGGTGGTGGTTCACTATGAGACTGAAGAGGTGGTGGTTCACTATGAGACTGAAGAGGTGGTGGTTCACTATGAGACTGAAGAGGAGGTGGTTCACTATGAGACTGAAGAGGTGGTGATTCACTATGAGAGTGAAGAGGTGGTGGTTCACTATGAGACTGAAGAGGTGGTGGTTCACTATGAGAGTGAAGAGGTGGTGGTTCACTATGAGAGTGAAGAGGTGGTGGTTCACTATGAGACTGAAGAGGTGGTGGTTCACTATGAGACTGAAGAGGTGGTGGTTCACTATGAGAGTGAAGAGGTGGTGGTTCACTATGAGACTGAAGAGGTGGTGGTTCACTATGAGAGTGAAGAGGTGGTGGTTCACTATGAGACTGAAGAGGTGGTGGTTCACTATGAGAGTGAAGAGGAGGTGGTTCACTATGAGAGTGAAGAGGTGGTGGTTCACTATGAGAGTGAAGAGGTGGTGGTTCACTATGAGAGTGAAGAGGTGGTGGTTCACTATGAGACTGAAGAGGTGGTGGTTCACTATGAGACTGAAGAGGTGGTGGTTCACTATGTGAGTGAAGAGGTGGTGGTTCACTATGAGAGTGAAGGGGTGATGGTTCACTATGAGAGTGACGTCTACAGAGGTTTTTAATGTATTCAGATAATCAGGAATCATCACAGCTAATTTCACGTGTCACTTAAATTAGACGGAAGAGCCTTATTGAGTTTCCTTAACCTGGAGACTTCTGTAATCAATGTAAGCCAGAGAGGTAAGCCACTGAATCCATAACAGGTTGTTTTCAGGAGTGGATCATTATAGACTATTGAAACAGGAAGTGTTATTGTTGTCCTGGATACTGCTGAGTTGAGCTGTACCTGTGCTGCTGTGTACTGAAGACATCAATGTTCCTCTAACCAGTAGCTAAATAACTGTTTTACCACAGGGCTGTCAGGCAGTCTTTCTGTCCTCAGGTCGTCCAGAGGTAACAGTCGATCAGGCTGATAACACACTACGTTCTCAGAGCCAAAAAATACTCCTTTCACGTTCTTCCCATCTGAGTTATATACCCATTTAGAAGCTCACATTACTGACCAATTATATATTGAAATAACAACTGAAACGATATACAATCGAAATGCCTGCTCTATATTAATATAATTTATTTAACCATATTTAAGACTTAAATTTAACAAGGTTAAGTATGTAACATTGGTCCAAATATATTCTGTTTTCATCTGTCGACAAGTGTTGATGTTGGAGGGTATACGGCCTGTATCTGTTGAATCTCCCACCGCCCATGCTCAGGGACTACCAGCAGCATCTCCCCCCCCCCCCCGTCTCTCAACAGCTTCAGAGAACACTAAGTATAAAATGGCGACGTGCTCTAACAGTATCTGTCTGTAGCAGTACATACAGAGGCAGCGTGGGTAGGCCCAGGTCAGATCTGTCACTCACCCTCCTCTCACTGATAACAACATTCCAACAGCCAGATAACTCTGGACAACCGTCTTAAATTCTGAGGAAGGAACTTTTCATCAGTTGGCCACATATTATCTTTCAGTGGGGAATTGCACATCATCACGGTGAAAAAAGCAGTCTTGAACCCATGTACAGCGTATACACATTTTAAAACACATAGTCGTTTTTTTAGAAAATCTGTTTGGCTCCACATTTTGATAATTTATTACCTTTTGGATTCTTATGCGTTTGAGCGTTAAACAAGTATGCAATGTAAAGAGTGGAGGGTCAACCTGAAGGAACGTCTGTCTGTCTGTCTGTCTGTCTGTCTGTCTGTCTGTCTGTCTGTCTGTCTGTCTGTCTGTCTGTCTGTCTGTCTGTCTGTCTGTCTGTCTGTCTGTCTGAACGATGTAAAGAGTGGAGGGTCAACCTGAAGGAACGTCTGTCTGTCTGTCTGTCTGTCTGTCTGTCTGTCTGTCTGTCTGTCTGTCTGTCTGTCTGTCTGTCTGTCTGTCTGTCTGTCTGTCTGTCTGTCTGAACGATGTAAAGAGTGGAGGGTCAACCTGAAGGAACGTCTGTCTGTCTGTCTGTCTGTCTGTCTGTCTGTCTGTCTGTCTGTCTGTCTGTCTGTCTGTCTGTCTGTCTGTCTGTCTGTCTGTCTGTCTGTCTGTCTGTCTGAACGATGTAAAGAGTGGAGGGTCAACCTGAAGGTACGTCTGTCTGTCTGTCTGTCTGTCTGTCTGTCTGAACGATGTAAAGAGTGGAGGGTCAACCTGAAGGTACGTCTGTCTGTCTGTCTGTCTGTCTGTCTGTCTGTCTGTCTGTCTGTCTGTCTGTCTGTCTGTCTGAACGATGTAAAGAGTGGAGGGTCAACCTGAAGGAACGTCTGTCTGTCTGTCTGTCTGTCTGTCTGTCTGTCTGTCTGTCTGTCTGTCTGTCTGTCTGTCTGTCTGTCTGTCTGTCTGTCTGTCTGTCTGTCTGAACGATGTAAAGAGTGGAGGGTCAACCTGAAGGAACGTCTGTCTGTCTGTCTGTCTGTCTGTCTGTCTGTCTGTCTGTCTGTCTGTCTGTCTGTCTGTCTGTCTGTCTGTCTGTCTGTCTGTCTGTCTGTCTGTCTGTCTGTCTGAACGATGTAAAGAGTGGAGGGTCAACCTGAAGGAACGTCTGTCTGTCTGTCTGTCTGTCTGTCTGTCTGTCTGTCTGTCTGTCTGTCTGTCTGTCTGTCTGTCTGTCTGTCTGTCTGACTGAACGTCTGTCTGACTGAACGTCTGTCTGACTGAACGTCTGTCTGTCTGTCTGAACGTCTATCTGACTGAACGTCTGTCTGACTGAACGTCTGTCTGTCTGTCTGTCTGTCTGTCTGTCTGTCTGTCTGTCTGTCTGTCTGACTGAACGTCTGTCTGTCTGACTGAACGTCTGTCTGTCTGACTGAACGTCTGTCTACAGGAACTGGGCTTTAGAGTTGAGTTGCACCTGAGCCACACTGGGCTAGTCTCTACAGGAACTGGGCTTTAGAGTTGAGTTGCACCTGAGCCACACTGGGCTAGTTTCTACAGGAACTGGGCTTTAGAGTTGAGTTGCACCACACCTCCAGTAGATAACTTCCACTGCATCATGGATCTACTCTGCTGACACGTCTGTCTGTCTGTCTGTCTGAACGTCTGTCTGAACGTCTGTCTGAACGTCTGTCTGAACGTCTGTCTGTCTGTCTGTCTGTCTGTCTGTCTGTCTGTCTGTCTGTCTGTCTGTCTGTCTGTCTGAACGTCTGTCTGTCTGTCTGTCTGAACGTCTGTCTGTCTGTCTGTCTGAACGTCTGTCTGTCTGTCTGACTGAACGTCTGTCTGTCTGTCTGTCTGTCTGTCTGTCTGTCTGTCTGTCTGTCTGTCTGTCTGTCTGAACGTCTGTCTGAACGTCTGTCTGTCTGTCTGAACGTCTGTCTGTCTGT
The DNA here is from genome assembly GCF_016432855.1 of Salvelinus namaycush. Taxonomy (NCBI): domain Eukaryota; kingdom Metazoa; phylum Chordata; class Actinopteri; order Salmoniformes; family Salmonidae; genus Salvelinus; species Salvelinus namaycush. The sequence continues at coordinate 1,405 of NW_024060405.1, read as the reverse complement.
CTGAACGTCTGTCTGTCTGACTGAACGTCTGTCTGTCTGTCTGTCTGTCTGTCTGTCTGTCTGTCTGTCTGTCTGTCTGACTGAACGTCTGTCTGACTGAACGTCTGTCTGACTGAACGTCTGTCTGTCTGTCTGTCTGTCTGTCTGTCTGTCTGTCTGTCTGTCTGTCTGTCTGTCTGTCTGTCTGTCTGCCTGTCTGTCTGTCTGTCTGTCTGTCTGAACGTCTGTCTGTCTGTCTGTCTGTCTGTCTGAACGTCTGTCTGTCTGAACGTCTGTCTGAACGTCTGTCTGTCTGTCTGTCTGTCTGTCTGTCTGTCTGTCTGTCTGTCTGACTGAACGTCTGTCTGTCTGTCTGTCTGACTGAACGTCTGTCTTTCTGTCTGTCTGACTGAACGTCTGTCTGTCTGTCTGTCTGTCTGTCTGTCTGTCTGTCTGTCTGTCTGTCTGTCTGACTGTCTGACTGAACGTCTGTCTGTCTGTCTGTCTGTCTGTCTGTCTGTCTGTCTGTCTGTCTGTCTGTCTGTCTGTCTGTCTGACTGAACATCTGTCTTTCTGTCTGAACGTCTGTCTTTCTGTCTGTCTGACTGAACGTCTGTCTGTCTGTCTGTCTGTCTGTCTGTCTGACTGAACGTCTGTCTGTCTGTCTGTCTGTCTGTCTGTCTGTCTGTCTGTCTGTCTGTCTGACTGTCTGACTGTCTGACTGAACGTCTGTCTGTCTGTCTGTCTGTCTGACTGAACGTCTGTCTGTCTGTCTGTCTGTCTGTCTGTCTGTCTGTCTGTCTGTCTGTCTGTCTGTCTGTCTGTCTGTCTGTCTGTCTGACTGAACGTCTGTCTGTCTGTCTGAACGTCTGTCTTTCTGTCTGTCTGACTGAACGTCTGTCTGTCTGTCTGTCTGTCTGTCTGTCTGTCTGTCTGTCTGTCTGTCTGTCTGTCTGTCTGTCTGTCTGTCTGACTGAACGTCTGTCTGTCTGTCTGTCTGTCTGTCTGTCTGTCTGTCTGTCTGTCTGTCTGTCTGTCTGTCTGTCTGTCTGAACGTCTGTCTGTCTGAACGTCTGTCTGTCTGTCTGTCTGTCTGTCTGTCTGTCTGTCTGTCTGTCTGTCTGTCTGTCTGTCTGTCTGACTGAACGTCTATCTGACTGAACGTCTGTCTGACTGAACGTCTGTCTGTCTGTCTGAACGTCTATCTGACTGAACGTCTGTCTGACTGAACGTCTGTCTGTCTGTCTGTCTGTCTGTCTGTCTGTCTGTCTGTCTGTCTGTCTGTCTGTCTGAACGTCTGTCTGAACGTCTGTCTGTCTGTCTGTCTGTCTGTCTGTCTGTCTGTCTGTCTGTCTGTCTGTCTGTCTATCTGACTGAACGTCTGTCTGACTGAACGTCTGTCTGACTGAACGTCTGTCTTGTCTGT
>NW_024060404.1:0-24893 GCF_016432855.1 Salvelinus namaycush | reverse complement strand
GCAGTAAAACAAGCTGTCATACATCCCAACAGTAAAAACAAGCTGTCATACATCCCGAACAGTAAAACAAGCTGTCATACATCCAGCAGTAAAACAAGCTGTCATACATCCAGCAGTAAAACAAGCTGTCATACATCCCAGCAGTAAAACCAGCTGTCATACATCCACAGGAAACAAGCTGTCATACATCCCAGCAGTAAAACAAGCTGTCATACATCCAGCAGTAAAAACAAGCTGTCATACATCCCAGCAGTAAAACAAGCTGTCATACATCCAGACAGTAAAACAAGCTGTCATACATCCCAGCAGTAAAACAAGCTGTCATACATCCAGCAGTAAAACAAGCTGTCATACATCCAGTAGTAAAACAAGCTGTCATACATCCCAGCAGTAAAACAAGCTGTCATACATCCAGCAGTAAAACAAGCTGTCATACATCCCAACAGTAAAACAAGCTGTCATACATCCAACAGTAAAACAAGCTGTCATACATCCCAGCAGTAAAACAAGCTGTCATACATCCCAGCAGTAAAACAAGCTGTCATACATCCAGCAGTAAAACAAGCTGTCATACATCCCAACAGTAAAACAAGCTGTCATACATCCAGCAGTAAAACAAGCTGTCATACATCCCAGCAGTAAAACAAGCTGTCATACATCCAGCAGTAAAACAAGCTGTCATACATCCCAACAGTAAAACAAGCTGTCATACATCCAGCAGTAAAACAAGCTGTCATACATCCAGCAGTAAAACAAGCTGTCATACATCCAGCAGTAAAACAAGCTGTCATACATCCAGCAGTAAAACAAGCTGTCATACATCCAGTAGTAAAACAAGCTGTCATACATCCAGCAGTAAAACAAGCTGTCATACATCCCAACAGTAAAACAAGCTGTCATACATCCAGCAGTAAAACAAGCTGTCATACATCCCAACAGTAAAACAAGCTGTCATACATCCCAACAGTAAAACAAGCTGTCATACATCCCAACAGTAAAACAAGCTGTCATACATCCAGCAGCTCACAGTAAACAAGCTGTCATACATCCAGCAGTAAAACAAGCTGTCATACATCCCAGCAGTAAAACAAGCTGTCATACATCCCAGCAGTAAAACAAGCTGTCATACATCCAGCAGTAAAACAAGCTGTCATACATCCCAGCAGTAAAACCAGCTGTCATACATCCAACAGTAAAACAAGCTGTCATACATCCCAGCAGTAAAACAAGCTGTCATACATCCAGCAGTAAAACAAGCTGTCATACATCCAGCAGTAAAACAAGCTGTCATACATCCCAGCAGTAAAACAAGCTGTCATACATCCCAGCAGTAAAACAAGCTGTCATACATCCAGCAGTAAAACAAGCTGTCATACATCCAGCAGTAAAACAAGCTGTCATACATCCAGCAGTAAAACAAGCTGTCATACATCCAGCAGTAAAACAAGCTGTCATACATCCAGCAGTAAAACAAGCTGTCATACATCCAGCAGTAAAACAAGCTGTCATACATCCAGCAGTAAAACAAGCTGTCATACATCCAGCAGTAAAACAAGCTGTCATACATCCAGCAGAAAAACAAGCTGTCATACATCCAACAGTAAAACAAGCTGTCATACATCCCAGCAGTAAAACAAGCTGTCATACATCCCAACAGTAAAACAAGCTGTCATACATCCCAGCAGTAAAACAAGCTGTCATACATCCAGCAGTAAAACAAGCTGTCATACATCCAGCAGTAAAACAAGCTGTCATACATCCAGCAGTAAAACAAGCTGTCATACATCCAGCAGTAAAACAAGCTGTCATACATCCCAGCAGTAAAACAAGCTGTCATACATCCCAGCAGTAAAACAAGCTGTCATACATCCAGCAGTAAAACAAGCTGTCATACATCCAGCAGTAAAACAAGCTGTCATACATCCCAGCAGTAAAACAAGCTGTCATACATCCAGCAGTAAAACAAGCTGTCATACATCCAGCAGTAAAACAAGCTGTCATACATCCCAGCAGTAAAACAAGCTGTCATACATCCCAGCAGTAAAACAAGCTGTCATACATCCCAGCAGTAAAACAAGCTGTCATCCATCCAACAGTAAAACAAGCTGTCATACATCCAGCAGTAAAACAAGCTGTCATACATCCAGCAGTAAAACAAGCTGTCATACATCCCAGCAGTAAAACAAGCTGTCATACATCCCAGCAGTAAAACAAGCTGTCATACATCCCAGCAGTAAAACAAGCTGTCATACATCCAGCAGTAAACAAGCTGTCATACATCCCAGCAGTAAAACAAGCTGTCATACATCCAGCAGTAAAACAAGCTGTCATACATCCAGCAGTTAAAACAAGCTGTCATACATCCAGCAGTAAACAAGCTGTCATACATCCAGCAGTAAAACAAGCTGTCATACATCCCAGCAGTAAAACAAGCTGTCATACATCCAGCAGTAAACAAGCTGTCATACATCCAGCAGTAAAACAAGCTGTCATACATCCCAGCAGTAAAACAAGCTGTCATACATCCAGCAGTAAAACAAGCTGTCATACATCCAGCAGTAAAACAAGCTGTCATACATCCAGCAGTAAAACAAGCTGTCATACATCCAGCAGTAAAACAAGCTGTCATACATCCAGCAGTAAAACAAGCTGTCATACATCCAGCAGTAAAACAAGCTGTCATACATCCAGCAGTAAAACAAGCTGTCATACATCCAGCAGTAAAACAAGCTGTCATACATCCCAGCAGTAAAACAAGCTGTCATACATCCAGCAGTAAAACAAGCTGTCATACATCCAGCAGTAAAACAAGCTGTCATACATCCAGCAGTAAAACAAGCTGTCATACATCCAGCAGTAAAACAAGCTGTCATACATCCAGCAGTAAAACAAGCTGTCATACATCCAGCAGTAAAACAAGCTGTCATACATCCAGCAGTAAAACAAGCTGTCATACATCCAGCAGTAAAACAAGCTGTCATACATCCAGCAGTAAAACAAGCTGTCATACATCCAGCAGTAAAACAAGCTGTCATACATCCAGCAGTAAACAAGCTGTCATACATCCAGCAGTAAAACAAGCTGTCATACATCCAGCAGTAAAACAAGCTGTCATACATCCAACAGTAAAACAAGCTGTCATACATCCAGCAGTAAAACAAGCTGTCATACATCCAGCAGTAAAACAAGCTGTCATACATCCAGCAGTAAAACAAGCTGTCATACATCCCAGCAGTAAAACAAGCTGTCATACATCCCAACAGTAAAACAAGCTGTCATACATCCAGCAGTAAAACAAGCTGTCATACATCCCAGCAGTAAAACAAGCTGTCATACATCCAGCAGTAAAACAAGCTGTCATACATCCCAGCAGTAAAACAAGCTGTCATACATCCAGCAGTAAAACAAGCTGTCATACATCCAACAGTAAAACAAGCTGTCATACATCCCAACAGTAAAACAAGCTGTCATACATCCCAGCAGTAAAACAAGCTGTCATACATCCAGCAGTAAAACAAGCTGTCATACATCCAGCAGTAAAACAAGCTGTCATACATCCCAGCAGTAAAACAAGCTGTCATACATCCCAGCAGTAAAACAAGCTGTCATACATCCCAGCAGTAAAACAAGCTGTCATACATCCAGCAGTAAAACAAGCTGTCATACATCCCAGCAGTAAAACAAGCTGTCATACATCCCAGCAGTAAAACAAGCTGTCATACATCCCAGCAGTAAAACAAGCTGTCATACATCCCAGCAGTAAAACAAGCTGTCATACATCCCAGCAGTAAAACAAGCTGTCATACATCCCAGCAGTAAAACAAGCTGTCATACATCCAGCAGTAAAACAAGCTGTCATACATCCCAGCAGTAAAACAAGCTGTCATACATCCAGCAGTAAAACAAGCTGTCATACATCCAGCAGTAAAACAAGCTGTCATACATCCAGCAGTAAAACAAGCTGTCATACATCCAGCAGTAAAACAAGCTGTCATACATCCAGCAGTAAAACAAGCTGTCATACATCCCAACAGTAAAACAAGCTGTCATACATCCCAGCAGTAAAACAAGCTGTCATACATCCAGCAGTAAAACAAGCTGTCATACATCCAGCAGTAAAACAAGCTGTCATACATCCCAGCAGTAAAACAAGCTGTCATACATCCCAACAGTAAAACAAGCTGTCATACATCCAGCAGTAAAACAAGCTGTCATACATCCAGCAGTAAAACAAGCTGTCATACATCCCAGCAGTAAAACCAGCTGTCATACATCCAACAGGAAAACAAGCTGTCATACATCCCAACAGTAAAACAAGCTGTCATACATCCAGCAGTAAAACAAGCTGTCATACATCCCAGCAGTAAAACAAGCTGTCATACATCCAGCAGTAAAACAAGCTGTCATACATCCCAACAGTAAAACAAGCTGTCATACATCCCAGCAGTAAAACAAGCTGTCATACATCCAGCAGTAAAACAAGCTGTCATACATCCCAGCAGTAAAACAAGATGTCATACATCCAGCAGTAAAACAAGCTGTCATACATCCAGCAGTAAAACAAGCTGTCATACATCCCAGCAGTAAAACCAGCTGTCATACATCCAGCAGTAAAACAAGCTGTCATACATCCAGCAGTAAAACAAGCTGTCATACATCCAGCAGTAAAACAAGCTGTCATACATCCAGCAGTAAAACAAGCTGTCATACATCCCAGCAGTAAAACAAGCTGTCATACATCCCAACAGTAAAACAAGCTGTCATACATCCCAACAGTAAAACAAGCTGTCATACATCCAGCAGTAAAACAAGCTGTCATACATCCAGCAGTAAAACAAGCTGTCATACATCCCAGCAGTAAAACCAGCTGTCATACATCCAACAGGAAAACAAGCTGTCATACATCCCAGCAGTAAAACAAGCTGTCATACATCCAGCAGTAAAACAAGCTGTCATACATCCCAGCAGTAAAACAAGCTGTCATACATCCCAACAGGAAAACAAGCTGTCATACATCCCAGCAGTAAAACAAGCTGTCATACATCCAGCAGTAAAACAAGCTGTCATACATCCAGTAGTAAAACAAGCTGTCATACATCCCAGCAGTAAAACAAGCTGTCATACATCCAGCAGTAAAACAAGCTGTCATACATCCAGCAGTAAAACAAGCTGTCATACATCCCAGCAGTAAAACAAGCTGTCATCCATCCAGTAGTAAAACAAGCTGTCATACATCCAGCAGTAAAACAAGCTGTCATACATCCCAGCAGTAAAACAAGCTGTCATACATCCAGCAGTAAAACAAGCTGTCATACATCCAGCAGTAAAACCAGCTGTCATACATCCAACAGGAAAACAAGCTGTCATACATCCCAACAGTAAAACAAGCTGTCATACATCCAGCAGTAAAACAAGCTGTCATACATCCCAGCAGTAAAACAAGCTGTCATACATCCAGCAGTAAAACAAGCTGTCATACATCCCAACAGTAAAACAAGCTGTCATACATCCCAGCAGTAAAACAAGCTGTCATACATCCAGCAGTAAAACAAGCTGTCATACATCCCAGCAGTAAAACAAGATGTCATACATCCAGCAGTAAAACAAGCTGTCATACATCCAGCAGTAAAACAAGCTGTCATACATCCCAGCAGTAAAACCAGCTGTCATACATCCAGCAGTAAAACAAGCTGTCATACATCCAGCAGTAAAACAAGCTGTCATACATCCAGCAGTAAAACAAGCTGTCATACATCCAGCAGTAAAACAAGCTGTCATACATCCCAGCAGTAAAACAAGCTGTCATACATCCCAACAGTAAAACAAGCTGTCATACATCCCAACAGTAAAACAAGCTGTCATACATCCAGCAGTAAAACAAGCTGTCATACATCCAGCAGTAAAACAAGCTGTCATACATCCCAGCAGTAAAACAAGCTGTCATCCATCCAGTAGTAAAACAAGCTGTCATACATCCCAGCAGTAAAACAAGCTGTCATACATCCCAGCAGTAAAACAAGCTGTCATACATCCAGCAGTAAAACAAGCTGTCATACATCCAGCAGTAAAACAAGCTGTCATACATCCAGCAGTACTGTAAAACAGACCTATCTATGTGCAATGATGTCATAACATACAGATGTAAGATCTTACTTTGATCAGCCTGTTGCAGGAGAACCTTCCAGCGATGCAGGAAATGCAAATCTGGTAGATTATGAGGTTTTAAAGGGCTTCTGAAGTTTGTCATTTCCGACTTTCCCCCTTCAAAAAAGTGTGAATAAATTATAATTCACATAATAATTCACATTTCTTGTAGCCGCAGGATTATTTTCTTTCTGTAGTAAACTGAATCAAATTAAGATCCTATATCAAATCAATTCTCTCTACCCATCTGCGTCCCAAATGGCACCCTATTCCCTACATAGGACCTTCTTTCGACAAGAGCTCTACGGGGCCTGGTTAAAAGTAGTGCACTACATAGGGAATCGGGTGCCAAATGGGACGCAGATCTCATCTTCATGAATGTCACAGACCTGGCAGAGAAGTCACATGTTGGATCACAGTAGCCAATCAGAGCGTTGCATTTGCTTAGAAACATTAACCTCTGTAGAGAGACAGAGACAGAGAGACAGAGACAGAGAGACAGACAGACAGACACACAGACAGACAGACACAGAGAGACAGACACAGAGAGACAGACACAGAGAGACAGAGACAGAGAGACAGACACAGAGAGACAGACACAGAGAGACAGAGACAGAGAGACAGACACAGAGAGACAGACAGAGAGACAGAGACAGAGAGACAGACACAGAGAGACAGACACAGAGAGACAGAGACAGAGAGACAGACACAGAGAGACAGAGACAGAGAGACAGAGACAGAGAGACAGAGACAGAGAGACAGACACAGAGAGACAGACAGAGAGACAGAGACAGAGAGACAGACACAGAGAGACAGACACAGAGAGACAGAGACAGAGAGACAGACACAGAGAGACAGAGACAGAGAGACAGAGACAGAGAGACAGAGACAGAGAGACAGACACAGAGAGACAGACAGAGAGACAGAGACAGAGAGACAGACACAGAGAGACAGACACAGAGAGACAGAGAGAGAGAGAGACAGAGCCTACAGAATACATGCAGCAGTACTATAACACTAATCTAATGAACTATAGCTGGAACACAGAGGTCTCAACATGACTGTCATCATTAGAAGATGGAACAACAGCTCTGCTTGTTATTGGTTCAGTCATTTATGTGGATATGATACAGAATGCCATACAATGCAATAGGTAGAACACACAGAGAGGTCTCAACATCAAAGGGCCTGTTGTCCGGACCTCTGGCAGTCTCCATGGGGGTGCCACAGGGTTCAATTCTCGGGCCGACACTTTTCTCTGTATACATCAATGATGTCGCTCTTGCTGCTGGTGATTCTCTGATCCACCTCTACGCAGACAACACCATTCTGTATACTTCTGGCCCTTCTTTGGACACTGTGTTAACTAACCTCCAGACGAGTTTCAATGCCATACAACTCTCCTTCCGTGGCCTCCAACTGCTCTAAATGCTAGTAAAACTAAATGCATGCTCTTCAACCGATCGCTGCCCGCACCTGCCCGCCCGTCCAGCATCACTACTCTGGACGGTTCTGACTTAGAATATGGGGACAACTATAAATACCTAGGTGTCTGGTTAGACTGTAAACTCTCCTTCCAGACTCACACCAAACATCTCCAATACAAAATTAAATCTAGAATTGGCTTCCTATTTCGCAACAAAGCATCCTTCACTCATGCTGCCAAACATACCCTCGTAAAACTGACCATCCTACCGATCCTCGACTTCGGCGATGTCATTTACAAAATAGCCTCCAACACTCTACTCAGCAAATTGGATGCAGTCTATCACAGTGCCATCCGTTCTGTCACCAAAGCCCCATATACCACCCACCACTGTGACCTGTATGCTCTCGTTGGCTGGCCCTCGCTACATATTCGTCACCAAACCCACTGGCTCTAGGTCATCTATAAGTCTTTGCTAGGTAAAGCTCCGCCTTATCTCAGCTCACTGGTCACCATAGCAACACCCACCCGTAGCACGCGCTCCAGCAGGTATATTTCACTGGTCGTCCCCAAAGCCAACAACTCCTTTGACCGCCTTTCCTTCCAGTTCTCTGCTGCCAGTGACTGGAACGAATTGCAAAAATCACTGAAGTTGGAGACTTATATCTCCCTCACTAACTTTAAGAGTCAGCTGTCAGAGCAGCTTACTGATCGCAGCTGCTGTAAACAGCCCATCTGTAAATAGCCCTTCCAACCAACTACCTACCTCATCCCCATATTTGTTTTGTTTTTCTGCTCTTTTGCAAACCAGTATCTCTACTTGCACATCCTCATCTGCACATCTATCACTCCGGTGTAAACTGCTAAACTGTAATTACTTCACCACTATTGGCCTATTTATTGCCTTACCTCCTTACTTAATTTGCACACACTGTATACAGATTTTTCTATTGTGTTATTGACTGTACGTTTGTTTATCCCATGTGCAACTGTCCTGTTTTTTTCGCACTGCTTTGCTTCATCTTGGCCAGGTCGCAGTTGTAAATGAGAACTTGTTCTCAACTGGCATAAAGGTGGGAAGAAAAAAAAAAGAAGAAAAAATTATAGAACACAGAGGTCTCAACATGATAGAACACACAGAGAGAGGTCTCATCATGATATAACACACAGAGAGGTCTCAACATGACAGAACACACAGAGAGGTCTCATCATGATAGAACACACACCGAGGTCTCAACATGATAGAACACACAGAGAGAGGTCTCATCATGATAGAACACACAGAGAGATCTCATCATGATAGAACACACAGAGAGAGGTCTCATCATGATAGAAAACACAGAGAGAGGTCTCATCATGATAGAACACACAGAGAGAGGTCTCATCATGATAGAACACACACAGAGAGGTCTCATCATGATAGAACACACAGAGAGAGGTCTCATCATGATATAACACACAGAGAGGTCTCAACATGACAGAACACACAGAGAGGTCTCATCATGATAGAACACACACCGAGGTCTCAACATGATAGAACACACAGAGAGAGGTCTCATCATGATAGAACACACAGAGAGGTCTCATCATGATAGAACACACAGAGAGAGGTCTCATCATGATAGAAAACACAGAGAGAGGTCTCATCATGATAGAACACACAGAGAGAGGTCTCATCATGATAGAACACACACAGAGAGGTCTCATCATGATAGAACACACAGAGAGGTCTCATCATGATAGAACACACAGAGAGGTCTCATCATGATAGAACACACAGAGAGGTCTCATCATGATAGAACACACAGAGAGGTCTCATCATGATAGAACACACAGAGAGAGGTCTCATCATGATAGAACACACAGAGAGGTCTCATCATGATAGAACACACAGAGAGGTCTCATCATGATAGAACACACAGAGAGAGGTCTCATCATGATAGAACACACAGAGAGGTCTCAACATGATAGAACACACAGAGAGGTCTCATCATGATAGAACACACAGAGAGGTCTCAACATGATAGAACACACAGAGAGGTCTCAGCATGATATAACACACAGAGAGGTCTCATCATGATAGAACACACAGAGAGGTCTCAACATGATAGAACACACACAGAGAGGTCTCAACATGATAGAACACACAGAGAGGTCTCAACATGATAGAACACACAGAGAGGTCTCATCATGATAGAACACACAGAGAGGTCTCATCATGATAAAACACACAGAGAGGTCTCAACATGATAGAACACACAGAGAGATCTCATCATGATAGAACACACAGAGAGATCTCATCATGATAGAACACACAGAGAGATCTCATCATGATAGAACACACAGAGAGGTCTCAACATGATAGAACACAGAGAGGTCTCAACATGATAGAACACACAGAGAGGTCTCAACATGATAGAACACACAGAGAGGTCTCATCATGATAGAACACACAGAGAGGTCTCAACATGATAGAACACAGAGAGGTCTCAACATGATAGAACACACAGAGAGGTCTCATCATGATAGAACACACAGAGAGGTCTCATCATGATAGAACACAGAGAGGTCTCAACATGATAGAACACACAGAGAGATCTCAACATGATAGAACACACAGAGAGGTCTCAACATGATAGAAAACACAGAGAGGTCTCAACATGATAGAACACACAGAGAGATCTCATCATGATAGAACACACAGAGAGAGGTCTCATCATGATAGAACACACAGAGAGGTCTCAACATGATAGAACACACAGAGAGGTCTCAACATGATAGAACACACAGAGAGGTCTCAACATGATAGAACACACAGAGAGGTCTCAACATGATAGAACACACAGAGAGAGGTCTCATCATGATAGAACACACAGAGAGGTCTCATCGTGATAGAACACACAGAGGTCTCAACATGATAGAACACACAGAGAGAGGTCTCAACATGATAGAACACACAGAGAGGTCTCAACATGATAGAACACACAGAGAGGTCTCAACATGATAGAACACACAGAGAGGTCTCAACATGATAGAACACACAGAGAGGTCTCAACATGATAGAACACACAGAGAGAGGTCTCATCATGATAGAACACACAGAGAGGTCTCATCGTGATAGAACACACAGAGGTCTCAACATGATAGAACACACAGAGAGAGGTCTCAACATGATAGAACACACAGAGAGGTCTCAACATGATAGAACACACAGAGAGGTCTCATCATGATAGAACACACAGAGAGGTCTCAACACGATAGAACACAGAGAGAGGTCTCATCATGATAGAACACACAGAGAGGACTCAACATGATAGAACACACAGAGAGGTCTCAACACGATAGAACACAGAGAGAGGTCTCATCATGAGGTCTCATCATGAGAGGTCTCATCCTTTTAACAGTGATGGTAAATTCACTATTCAGACCTTTGCAGTCATTTCTGTGGATATGATAAAGTATGCCATACATTGCCATGTAAATGGTAAGGCTCCTCTATAGATGATCCTGTAATATACCCTCTTTCTGTGGAATGTACTATTGTACTAACCACTTCCAATGACTACAATCTGACTACGAGCAACAGTATCTGTTGTACCATCAACTAAAAACCTTATACTGTATATCACTTAGATGAACCAGCATGCAGCGATGCATTATACTGGAGTCAGCTTCATCATTTGGTGTTGGAGAGGAGGGAGAGCAGATTGAGAGCTCCCTGGGTGAGAGAGAGAGGAGAGAGGGGGGAGAGAGAGAGAGAGGAGAAAGAGAGAGGAGAGAGAGAGGAGAGAGAGATGAGAGAGGAGAGAGGAGAGAGAGAGGAGAGAGAGAGGAGCGAGAGAGAGAGAGAGAGGAGAGAGAGAGGAGAGGAGAGAGGAGAGAGAGGAGCGAGAGAGAAAGGAGCGAGAGAGAGGAGAGAGAGAGAGGAGAGAGGAGAGAGGAGAGAGGAGAGAGGAGAGAGAGAGAGAGAGAGAGAGAGAGAGAGAGAGAGAGAGAGAGAGAGAGAGAGAGAATGGGGAATGCTAATTTGGTATAGAGCAGACCTAACTCACTCCATTAAATTAATCAAAACATGAACATTTTACATTTGGCTAGAAATTCAAAAGGAAATTATCTTAACAGAGAAAAATGTCCTCCTGTGTGCTACCTATATCCCCCCACTAGAATCCCCATACTTTAATAAAGACAGCTTCTCCATCCTGGAGGGGGAAATCAATCATTTCCAGGCCCAGGGACATGTATTAGTCTGTGGCGACCTAAATGCCAGAACTGGACAAGAACCTGACACCCTCAGCACACAGGGGGACAAACACCTGCCTGCAGGTGACAGCATTCCCTCCCCCATATGCCCCCCTAGGCACAACTATGACAACATAACCAACAAAAACGGGTCACAACTCCTGCAGCTCTGTCGCACGCTGGGTATGTACATAGTCAATGGTAGGCTTCGAGGGGACTCCTATGGTAGGTTCACCTATAGCTCAGCTCTTGGCAGTAGCACTGTAGACTACTTTATCACTGACCTCAACCCAGAGTCTCTCAGAGCGTTCACAGTCAGCCCACTGACACCCCTATCAGACCACAGCAAAATCACAGTCTACTTGAACAGAGCAATACTCAATCATGAGGCATCAAAGCCAAAGGAACTGAGTAACATTAAGAAATGCTATAGATGGAAGGAATGCAGTTTGGAAACCTACCAAAAAACAATTAGGCAACAGCAAATTCAATCCCTTTTAGACAACTTCCTGGGTAAAACGTTCCACTGCAATAGTGAAGGTGTAAACTTGGCAGTAGAAAATCTTAACAGTATATTTGACCTCTCAGCTTCCCTATCAAATCTAAAAATCTCAAATAGAAAACCGAAGAAAATGAACAACAATGACAAATGGTTTGATAAAGAATGCAAAAATCTAAGAAATAAATTGAGAAACCTGTCCAACCAAAAACATAGAGACCCGGAAAACCTGAGTCTACGCCTTCACTATGGTGAATCACTAAAACAATACAGAAATACACTACGGAAAAAGAAGGAACAGCACGTCAGAAATCAGCTCAATGTAATTGAAGACTCCATAGACTCTAACCAATTCTGGGAAAATTGGAAAACACTAAACAAACAACAACACGAAGAATTATCTATCCAAAATGGAGATGTATGGGTAAACCACTTCTCCAATCTTTTTGGCTCTATAACAAAGAATAAAGAGCAAAAACATATACATGATCAAATACAAATCCTAGAATCAACTATTAAAGACTACCAGAACCCACTGGATTCTCCAATTACCTTGAATGAGTTACAGGACAAAATAAAAACCCTCCAACCCAAAAAGGCCTGTGGTGTTGATGGTATCCTTAATGAAATGATCAAATATACAGACAACAAATTCCAATTGGCTATACTAAAACTCTTTAACATCGTCCTTAGCTCTGGCATCTTCCCCAATATTTGGAACCAAGGACTGATCACCCCAATCCACAAAAGTGGAGACAAATTTGACCCCAATAACTACCGTGGAATATGCGTCAACAGTAACCTTGGGAAAATCCTCTGCATTATCATTAACAGCAGACTCGTACATTTCCTCAATGAAAACAATGTACTCAGCAAATGTCAAATTGGCTTTTTACCAAATTACCGTACAACAGACCATGTATTCACCCTACACACCCTAATTGACAACCAAACAAACCAAAACAAAGGCAAAGTCTTCTCATGCTTTGTTGATTTCAAAAAAGCCTTCGACTCAATTTGGCATGAGGGTCTGCTATACAAATTGATGGAAAGTGGTGTTGGGGGTAAAACATACGACATTATAAAATCCATGTACACAAACAACAAGTGTGCGGTTAAAATTGGCAAAAAACACACACATTTCTTCACACAGGGTCGTGGGGTGAGACAGGGATGCAGCTTAAGCCCCACCCTCTTCAACATATATATCAACGAATTGGCGCGGGCACTAGAACAGTCTGCAGCACCCGGTCTCACCCTACTAGAATCCGAAGTCAAATGTCTACTGTTTGCTGATGATCTGGTGCTTCTGTCACCAACCAAGGAGGGCCTACAGCAGCACCTAGATCTTCTGCACAGATTCTGTCAGACCTGGGCCCTGACAGTAAATCTCAGTAAGACCAAAATAATGGTGTTCCAAAAAAGGTCCAGTCACCAGGACCACAAATTCCATCTAGACACCGTTGCCCTAGAGCACACAAAAAACTATACATACCTCGGCCTAAACATCAGCACCACAGGTAACTTCCACAAAGCTGTGAACGATCTGAGAGACAAGGCAAGAAGGGCCTTCTATGCCATCAAAAGGAACATAAATTTCAACATACCAATTAGGATCTTGCTAAAAATACTTGAATCAGTCATAGAGCCCATTGCCCTTTATGGTTGTGAGGTCTGGGGTCCGCTCACCAACCAAGATTTCACAAAATGGGACAAACACCAAATTGAGACTCTGCATGCAGAATTCTGCAAAAATATCCTCCGTGTACAACGTAGAACACCAAATAATGCATGCAGAGCAGAATTAGGCCGATACCCACTAATTATCAAAATCCAGAAAAGAGCCGTTAAATTCTACAACCACCTAAAAGGAAGCGATTCCCAAACCTTCCATAACAAAGCCATCACCTACAGAGAGATGAACCTGGAGAAGAGTCCCCTAAGCAAGCTGGTCCTAGGGCTCTGTTCACAAACACAAACACACCCCACAGAGCCCCAGGACAACAGCACAATTAGACCCAACCAAATCATGAGAAAACAAAAAGATAATTACTTGACACATTGGAAAGAATTAACAAAAAAACAGAGCAAACTAGAATGCTATTTGGCCCTAAACAGAGAGTACACAGTGGCAGAATACCTGACCACTGTGACTGACCCAAACTTAAGGAAAGCTTTGACTATGTACAGACTCAGTGAGCATAGCCTTGCTATTGAGAAAGGCCGCCGTAGGCAGACATGGCTCTCAAGAGAAGACAGGCTATGTGCACACTGCCCACAAAATGAGGTGGAAACTGAGCTGCACTTCCTAACCTCCTGCCCAATGTATGACCATATTAGAGAGACATATTTCCCTCAGATTACACAGATCCACAAAGAATTTGAAAACAAATCCAATTTTGATAAACTCCCATATCTACTGGGAGAAATTCCACAGTGTGCCATCACAGCAGCAAGATTTGTGACCTGTTGCCACAAGAAAAGGGCAACCAGTGAAGAACAAACACCATTGTAAATACAACCCATATTTATGCTTATTTATTTTAACTTGTGTACTTTAACCATTTGTACATTGTTACAACACTGTATATATATAATATAACATTTGTAATGTCTTTATTGTTTTGAAACTTCTGTATGTGTAATGTTTACTGTTAATTTGTATTGTTTATTTCACTTTTGTATAATATCTACCTCACTTGCTTTGGCAATGTTAACACATGTTTCCCATGCCAATAAAGCCCCTTGAATTGAATTGAATTGAATTGAGAGAGAGAGAGAGAAAGAGAGAGAGAGAGAGAGAGAGAGAGAGAGAGAGAGAGAGGAGAGAAAACACACCCTAGTGATGGGCCAAGCAGGTTGAGAGCTCCCTGGGTGAGAGAGAGAGAGGAGAGAGAGAGAGAGAGAGAGGAGAGAGAGGGGAGAGGGAAGCACAAACTGCAGAAGAGAAGCAGTCTGAGATTCATACAGTATGTCTGTGTCTTCCGGCTCTCTAGCGGTCGGGGGTTCAGTGCAGACCCATGCTGGGATTCAATGAGCTCACACTGCTGTTACTATTCATCATCTCTCTCTATTCTCTCTATTCTCTCTCTCTATTCTCTCTATTCTCTCTCTCTCTCTCTCTCTCTCTCTCTCTCTCTCTCTCTCTCTCTCTCTCTCTCTCTCTCTCTCTCGCCCCCCACCTTCTTCCTCCATCCCTTCCCAACTCTCTCTCTTGCTCTCCATCCTCCCTCTCTCTCTCTCCCCACTGCATCCCTCTGTCATCTGAGGATTCTCATGAGTTTATGGATTGCTGCACAGGGCTTCTTTCTGAGGCAGACTAAATCATTTCCCAGCACTGTGTGGAATATCGGTTGTGGAGGATCAGAGAGGAATTCAAAACAGGAAGTTTGTTGAGCTCCATCCTGTCCAGACAAGAGAACGGTTCACCTGAGCAGTATACATCCATCCTCTCCAGACAAGAGAGCGGTTCACCTGAGCAGTATACATCCATCCTCTCCAGACAAGAGAACGGTTCACCTGAGCAGTATACATCCATCCTCTCCAGACAAGAGAACGGTTCACCTGAGCAGTATACATCCATCCTCTCCAGACAAGAGAACGGTTCACCTGAGCAGTATACATCCATCCTCTCCAGACAAGAGAACGGTTCACCTGAGCAGTATACATCCATCCTCTCCAGACAAGAGAACGGTTCACCTGAGCAGTATACATCCATCCTCTCCAGACAAGAGAACGGTTCACCTGAGCAGTATACATCCATCCTCTCCAGACAAGAGAACGGTTCACCTGAGCAGTATACATCCATCCTCTCCAGACAAGAGAACGGTTCACCTGAGCAGTATACATCCATCCTCTCCAGACAAGAGAACGGTTCACCTGAGCAGTATACATCCATCCTCTCCAGACAAGAGAACGGTTCACCTGAGCAGTATACATCCATCCTCTCCAGACAAGAGAACGGTTCACCTGAGCAGTATACATCCATCCTCTCCAGACAAGAGAACGGTTCACCTGAGCAGTATACATCCATCCTCTCCAGACAAGAGAACGGTTCACCTGAGCAGTATACATCCATCCTCTCCAGACAAGAGAACGGTTCACCTGAGCAGTATACATCCATCCTCTCCAGACAAGAGAACGGTTCACCTGAGCAGTATACATCCATCCTCTCCAGACAAGAGAACGGTTCACCTGAGCAGTATACACCCATCCTCTCCAGACAAGAGAACGGTTCACCTGAGCAGTATACATCCATCCTCTCCAGACAAGAGAGCGGTTCACCTGAGCAGTATACATCCATCCTCTCCAGACAAGAGAGCGGATCACCTGAGCAGTATACATCCATCCTCTCCAGACAAGAGAGCGGATCACCTGAGCAGTATACATCCATCCTCTCCAGACAAGAGAGCGGTTCACCTGAGCAGTATACATCCATCCTCTCCAGACAAGAGAGCGGTTCACCTGAGCAGTATACATCCATCCTCTCCAGACAAGAGAACGGTTCACCTGAGCAGTATACATCCATCCTCTCCAGACAAGAGAACGGTTCACCTGAGCAGTATACATCCATCCTCTCCAGACAAGAGAGCGGTTCACCTGAGCAGGATACATCCATCCTCTCCAGACAAGAGAACGGTTCACCTGAGCAGTATACATCCATCCTCTCCAGACAAGAGAACGGTTCACCTGAGCAGTATACATCCATCCTCTCCAGACAAGAGAACGGTTCACCTGAGCAGTATACATCCATCCTCTCCAGACAAGAGAGCGGATCACCTGAGCAGTATACATCCATCCTCTCCAGACAAGAGAACGGTTCACCTGAGCAGTATACATCTGTCGTGTCTTTGACTATGCCAGATTAATTGCTATGACATGCTATTCTATAAAATAATTTCTCCGTAATTAATATCACCTGATTGAACTAATCATGTAAATGTTAATTAACTAGAGAGGGAAACCACAAAAGAATATTTATAGAGCTGTTATCTTTCGAATAAACTCTTAAAGATTTAGTAAGATTTTACATCCATAACAGTCACATTAATCGTCATTTTATTAAGTCTCATCTGAAAGTTGTAAATCCTTGATTATCTGCAAGAATCCTGGCTAACAAGTTGAATCAGCAATACAAAATTGGGTTTAATTATTTATTTACTAAATACCTAACTAATCACACAGAATCACACATATACAATTAAATCATAACTTGATCACAAATTACGTCATACAGAAAAACGTCCCTAGCGGGCGGAATAGATATGACAGCTTGTTACACAAAGGGAAGGGGCTGAGTCTTAGTGAAAGAGCGGGAGACTGGAACATAGGCGAGCTGTGCTATCGTAAATACAGTATCTTATGCATTCTAAATTACCGCCCATTTGAAAAGGAAAATGCAATAAATATTTACTCTGAGCTGCGCTTCAGTAGGTTGGTGGTAGATGGACCGTGTCGCCAACCCGAGTCCTCTGTCCTTTGAAGAATGTCTCTGGTAGTCACTGGATACGTTGGAGTAACGTTGTGTGTAGTGGACGGGATACTCGGACTGTCCTTCCTAACCTGCGTTTGTAGCAACTGTTGCTAACTCAACGGCTAGGAGATATCACTTCTGTAGTGAATACGAGTTCAAAGTTCATACCATTCACAATCAAAGTCCATGCTGCTGTTGGCTTAGTTCTGTAGTTATTATCTGAACCATTCTGACACCGGATCGTCATCCTGGTGTGCCCGGAACAGAAAGTTATATTCTTGTCAATGGCTTTTATAGTGGAGGGAGAGGGGTGTGTCTGAAAAGTTTATAACCCATGCCTCTTCACAGGGGCGGGCCACTGTGAGCAGAGGAACACTTATGAAAGTCCAGATCTCTCATTTGGAAGCTAAAATTACATTTCACCTCTTCACAAATAATTTCATATTCAAACATTTGAATTAAACAACAATTCCATGTGAATCCGATACCTCTGACGTTTAGACTTTCCACAGTAGAGTTTATGTCATTCTATCATTGATGAGAATGTGTCAGAGGGCAACCGAACTGACATAATATACCTTAAGTACCACCGCATATTTTCAGTTGGTCGGATTACCAGAATATAGTTCATTTCCCCCCACCTTCTGATGTCCCCAGAATCTCCATGTTAACCAAGGTTTTTTTTTATGTCACATCAGTTATAGTAGGGAGAGAGAAAAAGGGGGAAAGAGGTATTTATGACTGTCATAAACCTACCCCCACTGCCAACGTCATGACACATCCATCCTCTCCAGACAAGAGAGCGGATCACCTGAGCAGTATACATCCATCCTCTCCAGACAAGAGAACGGTTCACCTGAGCAGTATACATCCATCCTCTCCAGACAAGAGAACGGTTCACCTGAGCAGTATACATCCATCCTCTCCAGACAAGAGAACGGTTCACCTGAGCAGTATACATCCATCCTCTCCAGACAAGAGAACGGTTCACCTGAGCAGTATACATCCATCCTCTCCAGACAAGAGAACGGTTCACCTGAGCAGTATACATCCATCCTCTCCAGACAAGAGAACGGTTCACCTGAGCAGTATACATCCATCCTCTCCAGACAAGAGAACGGTTCACCTGAGCAGTATACATCCATCCTCTCCAGACAAGAGAACGGTTCACCTGAGCAGTATACATCCATCCTCTCCAGACAAGAGAACGGTTCACCTGAGCAGTATACATCCATCCTCTCCAGACAAGAGAACGGTTCACCTGAGCAGTATACATCCATCCTCTCCAGACAAGAGAACGGTTCACCTGAGCAGTATACATCCATCCTCTCCAGACAAGAGAACGGTTCACCTGAGCAGTATACATCCATCCTCTCCAGACAAGAGAACGGTTCACCTGAGCAGTATACATCCATCCTCTCCAGACAAGAGAACGGTTCACCTGAGCAGTATACACCCATCCTCTCCAGACAAGAGAACGGTTCACCTGAGCAGTATACATCCATCCTCTCCAGACAAGAGAGCGGTTCACCTGAGCAGTATACATCCATCCTCTCCAGACAAGAGAGCGGATCACCTGAGCAGTATACATCCATCCTCTCCAGACAAGAGAGCGGATCACCTGAGCAGTATACATCCATCCTCTCCAGACAAGAGAGCGGTTCACCTGAGCAGTATACATCCATCCTCTCCAGACAAGAGAGCGGTTCACCTGAGCAGTATACATCCATCCTCTCCAGACAAGAGAACGGTTCACCTGAGCAGTATACATCCATCCTCTCCAGACAAGAGAACGGTTCACCTGAGCAGTATACATCCATCCTCTCCAGACAAGAGAGCGGTTCACCTGAGCAGGATACATCCATCCTCTCCAGACAAGAGAACGGTTCACCTGAGCAGTATACATCCATCCTCTCCAGACAAGAGAACGGTTCACCTGAGCAGTATACATCCATCCTCTCCAGACAAGAGAACGGTTCACCTGAGCAGTATACATCCATCCTCTCCAGACAAGAGAGCGGATCACCTGAGCAGTATACATCCATCCTCTCCAGACAAGAGAACGGTTCACCTGAGCAGTATACATCTGTCGTGTCTTTGACTATGCCAGATTAATTGCTATGACATGCTATTCTATAAAATAATTTCTCCGTAATTAATATCACCTGATTGAACTAATCATGTAAATGTTAATTAACTAGAGAGGGAAACCACAAAAGAATATTTATAGAGCTGTTATCTTTCGAATAAACTCTTAAAGATTTAGTAAGATTTTACATCCATAACAGTCACATTAATCGTCATTTTATTAAGTCTCATCTGAAAGTTGTAAATCCTTGATTATCTGCAAGAATCCTGGCTAACAAGTTGAATCAGCAATACAAAATTGGGTTTAATTATTTATTTACTAAATACCTAACTAATCACACAGAATCACACATATACAATTAAATCATAACTTGATCACAAATTACGTCATACAGAAAAACGTCCCTAGCGGGCGGAATAGATATGACAGCTTGTTACACAAAGGGAAGGGGCTGAGTCTTAGTGAAAGAGCGGGAGACTGGAACATAGGCGAGCTGTGCTATCGTAAATACAGTATCTTATGCATTCTAAATTACCGCCCATTTGAAAAGGAAAATGCAATAAATATTTACTCTGAGCTGCGCTTCAGTAGGTTGGTGGTAGATGGACCGTGTCGCCAACCCGAGTCCTCTGTCCTTTGAAGAATGTCTCTGGTAGTCACTGGATACGTTGGAGTAACGTTGTGTGTAGTGGACGGGATACTCGGACTGTCCTTCCTAACCTGCGTTTGTAGCAACTGTTGCTAACTCAACGGCTAGGAGATATCACTTCTGTAGTGAATACGAGTTCAAAGTTCATACCATTCACAATCAAAGTCCATGCTGCTGTTGGCTTAGTTCTGTAGTTATTATCTGAACCATTCTGACACCGGATCGTCATCCTGGTGTGCCCGGAACAGAAAGTTATATTCTTGTCAATGGCTTTTATAGTGGAGGGAGAGGGGTGTGTCTGAAAAGTTTATAACCCATGCCTCTTCACAGGGGCGGGCCACTGTGAGCAGAGGAACACTTATGAAAGTCCAGATCTCTCATTTGGAAGCTAAAATTACATTTCACCTCTTCACAAATAATTTCATATTCAAACATTTGAATTAAACAACAATTCCATGTGAATCCGATACCTCTGACGTTTAGACTTTCCACAGTAGAGTTTATGTCATTCTATCATTGATGAGAATGTGTCAGAGGGCAACCGAACTGACATAATATACCTTAAGTACCACCGCATATTTTCAGTTGGTCGGATTACCAGAATATAGTTCATTTCCCCCCACCTTCTGATGTCCCCAGAATCTCCATGTTAACCAAGGGGTTTTCTTATGTCATATCAGTTATAGTAGGGAGAGAGAAAAAGGGGGAAAGAGGTATTTATGACTGTCATAAACCTACCCCCACTGCCAACGTCATGACACATCCATCCTCTCCAGACAAGAGAGCGGATCACCTGAGCAGTATACATCCATCCTCTCCAGACAAGAGAACGGTTCACCTGAGCAGTATACATCCATCCTCTCCAGACAAGAGAACGGTTCACCTGAGCAGTATACATCCATCCTCTCCAGACAAGAGAACGGTTCACCTGAGCAGTATACATCCACCCTCTCCAGACAAGAGAACGGTTCACCTGAGCAGTATACATCCATCCTCTCCAGAGAAGAGAACGGTTCACCTGAGCAGTATACATCCATCCTCTCCAGACAAGAGAGCGGTTCACCTGAGCAGTATACATCCATCCTCTCCAGACAAGAGAGCGGTTCACCTGAGCAGTATACATCCATCCTCTCCAGACAAGAGAACGGTTCACCTGAGCAGTATACATCCATCCTCTCCAGACAAGAGAACGGTTCACCTGAGCAGTATACATCCATCCTCTCCAGACAAGAGAACGGTTCACCTGAGCAGTATCCATCCATCCTCTCCAGACAAGAGAACGGTTCACCTGAGCAGTATACATCCATCCTCTCCAGACAAGAGAGCGGTTCACCTGAGCAGTATACATCCATCCTCTCCAGACAAGAGAACGGTTCACCTGAGCAGGATACATCCATCCTCTCCAGACAAGAGAACGGTTCACCTGAGCAGTATACATCCATCCTCTCCAGACAAGAGAGCGGTTCACCTGAGCAGTATACATCCATCCTCTCCAGACAAGAGAACGGTTCACCTGAGCAGTATACATCCATCCTCTCCAGAGAAGAGAACGGTTCACCTGAGCAGTATACATCCATCCTCTCCAGACAAGAGAGCGGTTCACCTGAGCAGTATACATCCATCCTCTCCAGACAAGAGAGCGGTTCACCTGAGCAGTATACATCCATCCTCTCCAGACAAGAGAACGGTTCACCTGAGCAGTATACATCCATCCTCTCCAGACAAGAGAACGGTTCACCTGAGCAGTATACATCCATCCTCTCCAGACAAGAGAACGGTTCACCTGAGCAATATCCATCCATCCTCTCCAGACAAGAGAACGGTTCACCTGAGCAGTATACATCCATCCTCTCCAGACAAGAGAACGGTTCACCTGAGCAGTATACATCCATCCTCTCCAGACAAGAGAGCGGTTCACCTGAGCAGTATACATCCATCCTCTCCAGACAAGAGAGCGGTTCACCTGAGCAGTATACATCCATCCTCTCCAGACAAGAGAGCGGATCACCTGAGCAGTATACATCCATCCTCTCCAGACAAGAGAGCGGATCACCTGAGCAGTATACATCCATCCTCTCCAGACAAGAGAGCGGTTCACCTGAGCAGTATACATCCATCCTCTCCAGACAAGAGAGCGGTTCACCTGAGCAGTATACATCCATCCTCTCCAGACAAGAGAACGGTTCACCTGAGCAGTATACATCCATCCTCTCCAGACAAGAGAACGGTTCACCTGAGCAGTATACATCCATCCTCTCCAGACAAGAGAACGGTTCACCTGAGCAGTATACATCCATCCTCTCCAGACAAGAGAACGGTTCACCTGAGCAGTATACATCCATCCTCTCCAGACAAGAGAACGGTTCACCTGAGCAGTATACATCCATCCTCTCCAGACAAGAGAACGGTTCACCTGAGCAGTATACATCCATCCTCTCCAGACAAGAGAGCGGTTCACCTGAGCAGTATACATCCATCCTCTCCAGACAAGAGAACGGTTCACCTGAGCAGTATACATCCATCCTCTCCAGACAAGAGAACGGTTCACCTGAGCACTATACATCCATCCTCTCCAGACAAGAGAACGGTTCACCTGAGCAGTATACATCCATCCTCTCCAGACAAGAGAACGGTTCACCTGAGCAGTATACATCCATCCTCTCCAGACAAGAGAACGGTTCACCTGAGCAGTATACATCCATCCTCTCCAGACAAGAGAACGGTTCACCTGAGCAGTATACATCCATCCTCTCCAGACAAGAGAACGGTTCACCTGAGCAGTATACATCCATCCTCTCCAGACAAGAGAACGGTTCACCTGAGCAGTATACATCCATCCTCTCCAGACAAGAGAACGGTTCACCTGAGCAGGATACATCCATCCTCTCCAGACAAGAGAACGGTTCACCTGAGCAGTATACATCCATCCTCTCCAGACAAGAGAGCGGTTCACCTGAGCAGTATACATCCATCCTCTCCAGACAAGAGAACGGTTCACCTGAGCAGTATACATCCATCCTCTCCAGACAAGAGAGCGGTTCACCTGAGCAGTATACATCCATCCTCTCCAGACAAGAGAGCGGTTCACCTGAGCAGGATACATCCATCCTCTCCAGACAAGAGAACGGTTCACCTGAGCAGTATACATCCATCCTCTCCAGACAAGAGAACGGTTCACCTGAGCAGTATACATCCATCCTCTCCAGACAAGAGAACGGTTCACCTGAGCAGTATCCATCCATCCTCTCCAGACAAGAGAACGGTTCACCTGAGCAGTATACATCCATCCTCTCCAGACAAGAGAGCGGTTCACCTGAGCAGTATACATCCATCCTCTCCAGACAAGAGAACGGTTCACCTGAGCAGGATACATCCATCCTCTCCAGACAAGAGAACGGTTCACCTGAGCAGTATACATCCATCCTCTCCAGACAAGAGAGCGGTTCACCTGAGCAGTATACATCCATCCTCTCCAGACAAGAGAACGGTTCACCTGAGCAGTATACATCCATCCTCTCCAGAGAAGAGAACGGTTCACCTGAGCAGTATACATCCATCCTCTCCAAACAAGAGAGCGGTTCACCTGAGCAGTATACATCCATCCTCTCCAGACAAGAGAGCGGTTCACCTGAGCAGTATACATCCATCCTCTCCAGACAAGAGAACGGTTCACCTGAGCAGTATACATCCATCCTCTCCAGACAAGAGAACGGTTCACCTGAGCAGTATACATCCATCCTCTCCAGACAAGAGAGCGGTTCACCTGAGCAGTATACATCCATCCTCTCCAGACAAGAGAGCGGTTCACCTGAGCAGTATACATCCATCCTCTCCAGACAAGAGAGCGGATCACCTGAGCAGTATACATCCATCCTCTCCAGACAAGAGAGCGGATCACCTGAGCAGTATACATCCATCCTCTCCAGACAAGAGAGCGGTTCACCTGAGCAGTATACATCCATCCTCTCCAGACAAGAGAGCGGTTCACCTGAGCAGTATACATCCATCCTCTCCAGGACAAGAGAAACGGTTCACCTGAGCAGTATACATCCATCCTCTCCAGACAAGAGAACGGTTCACCTGAGCAGTATACATCCATCCTCTCCAGACAAGAGAACGGTTCACCTGAGCAGTATACATCCATCCTCTCCAGACAAGAGAGCGGTTCACCTGAGCAGGATACATCCATCCTCTCCAGACAAGAGAACGGTTCACACTGAGCAGTATACATCCATCCTCTCCAGACAAGAGAACGGTTCACCTGAGCAGTATACATCCATCCTCTCCAGACAAGAGAACGGTTCACCTGAGCAGTATACATCCATCCTCTCCAGACAAGAGAGCAGATCACCTGAGCATATACATCCATCCTCT
>NW_024060403.1:7500-24897 GCF_016432855.1 Salvelinus namaycush | reverse complement strand
ACTAAATGCTTTAACATATGAAGACTGACACACGTGTTGTACAGGACTAAATGCTTTAACATGAAGACTGACACACGTGTTGTACAGGACTAAATGCTTTAACATATGAACACTGACACACGTGTTGTACAGGACTAAATGCTTTAACATGAAGACTGACACACGTGTTGTACAGGACTAAATGCTTTAACATATGAAGACTGACACACGTGTTGTACAGGTCTAAATGCTTTAACATGAAGACTGACACACATGTTGTACAGGACTAAATGCTTTAACATGAAGACTGACACACGTGTTGTACATAACTAAATGCTTTAACATGAAGACTGACACACATGTTGTACAGGACTAAATGCGTTAACATATGAAGACTGATACATGTGTTGTACAGGACTAAATGCTTTAACATATGAAGACTGACACACGTGTTGTACAGGACTAAATGCTTTAATATATGAAGACAGACACATGTGTTGTACAGGACTAAATGCTTTAACATATGAAGACTGATACATGTGTTGTACAGGACTAAATGCTTTAACATATGAAGACTGATACATGTGTTGTACAGGACTAAATGCTTTAACATATGAAGACTGACACACGTGTTGTACAGGACTAAATGCGTTAACATATGAAGACTGACACACGTGTTGTACAGGACTAAATGCTTTAACATATGAAGACTGACACACGTGTTGTACAGGACTAAATGCTTTAACATATGAAGACTGATACACGTGTTGTACAGGACTAAATGCTTTAACATGAAGACTGACACACGTGTTGTACAGGACTAAATGCTTTGACATATCAAGACTGATACATGTGTTGTACAGGACTAAATGCGTCAACATATGAAGACTGACACACATGTTGTACAGGACTAAATGCTTTAACATATGAAGACTGACACACGTGTTGTACAGGACTAAATGCTTTAACATGAAGACTGACACACGTGTTGTACAGGACTAAATGCTTTAACATATGAAGACTGACACACATGTTGTACAGGACTAAATGCGTTAACATATGAAGACTGACACAGGTGTTGTACAGCACTAAATTCTTTAACATATGAAGACTGACACATGTGTTGTACAGGACTAAATGCTTTAACATATGAAGACTGACACACTTGTTGTACAGGACTAAATGCTTTAACATGAAGACTGACACACGTGTTGTACAGGACTAAATGCGTTAACATATGAAGACTGACACACGTGTTGTACAGCACTAAATTCTTTAACATATGAAGACTGACACATGTGTTGTACAGGACTAAATGCTTTAACATATGAAGACTGACACACTTGTTGTACAGGACTAAATGCTTTAACATATGAAGACTGATACATGTGTTGTACAGGACTAAATGCTTTAACATGAAGACTGATACATGTGTTGTAAAGGACTAAATGCTTTAACATATGAAGACTGACACGCGTGTTGTACAGGACTAAATGCTTTAACATGAAGACTGACACACGTGTTGTACATAACTAAATGCTTTAACATGAAGACTGACACACATGTTGTACAGGACTAAATGCTTTAACATATGAAGACTGACACACGTGTTGTACAGGACTAAATGCTTTAACATGAAGACTGACACACGTGTTGTACAGGACTAAATGCTTTAACATATGAAGACTGACACACGTGTTGTACAGGACTAAATGCGTTAACATATGAAGACTGACACACGTGTTGTACAGGACTAAATGCTTTAACATATGAAGACTGACACACGTGTTGTACAGGACTAAATGCGTTAACATATGAAGACTGACACACGTGTTGTACAGGACTAAATGCTTTAACATGAAGACTGACACACGTGTTGTACAGGACTAAATGCTTTAACATATGAAGACTGACACATGTGTTGTACAGGACTAAATGCTTTAACATATGAAGACTGACACACGTGTTGTACAGGACTAAATGCTTTAACATATGAAGACTGACACACGTGTTGTACAGGACTAAATGCTTTAACATGAAGACTGACACACGTGTTGTACAGGACTAAATGCTTTAACATGAAGACTGACACACGTGTTGTACAGGACTAAATGCGTTAACATATGAAGACTGACACACATGTTGTACAGGACTAAATGCTTTAACATATGAAGACTGACACACGTGTTGTACAGGACTAAATGCTTTAACATATGAAGACTGACACATGTGTTGTACAGGACTAAATGCTTTAACATATGAAGACTGACACATGTGTTGTACAGGACTAAATGCTTTAACATATGAAGACTGACACACGTGTTGTACAGGACTAAATGCTTTAACATATGAAAACTGATACACGTGTTGTACAGGACTAAATGCTTTAACATATGAAGACTGATACATGTGTTGTACAGGACTAAATGCTTTAACATATGAAGACTGATACATGTGTTGTACAGGACTAAATGCTTTAAAATATGAAGACTGATACATGTGTTGTACAGGACTAAATGCTTTAACATATGAAGACTGATACATGTGTTGTACAGGACTAAATGCTTTAACATATGAAGACTGACACACGTGTTGTACAGGACTAAATGCTTTAACATATGAAGACTGATACACGTGTTGTACAGGACTAAATGCTTTAACATATGAAGACTGACACACGTGTTGTACAGGACTAAATGCGTTAACATATGAAGACTGACACACGTGTTGTACAGGACTAAATGCTTTAACATATGAAGACTGACACACATGTTGTACAGGACTAAATGCTTTAACATATGAAGACTGATACATGTGTTGTACAGGACTAAATGCTTTAACATATGAAGACTGATACATGTGTTGTACAGGACTAAATGCTTTAACATATGAAGACTGATACATGTGTTGTACAGGACTAAATGCTTTAACATATGAAGACTGATACATGTGTTGTACAGGACTAAATGCTTTAACATATGAAGACTGATACACGTGTTGTACAGGACTAAATGCTTTAACATATGAAGACTGATACATGTGTTGTACAGGACTAAATGCTTTAACATGAAGACTGACACACGTGTTGTACAGGACTAAATGCTTTAACATATGAAGACTGACACACGTGTTGTACAGGTCTAAATGCTTTAACATGAAGACTGACACACATGTTGTACAGGACTAAATGCTTTAACATATGAAGACTGATACATGTGTTGTACAGGACTAAATGCTTTAACATATGAAGACTGACACACGTGTTGTACAGGACTAAATGCTTTAACATATGAAGACTGATACACGTGTTGTACAGGACTAAATGCTTTAACATATGAAGACTGATACATGTGTTGTACAGGACTAAATGCTTTAACATATGAAGACTGATACATGTGTTGTACAGGACTAAATGCTTTAACATATGAAGACTGATACATGTGTTGTACAGGACTAAATGCTTTAACATATGAAGACTGATACACGTGTTGTACAGGACTAAATGCTTTAACATATGAAGACTGATACATGTGTTGTACAGGACTAAATGCTTTAACATATGAAGACTGATACATGTGTTGTACAGGACTAAATGCTTTAACATATGAAGACTGACACATGTGTTGTACAGGACTAAATGCTTTAACATGAAGACTGATGCACGTGTTGTACAGGACTAAATGCTTTAACATATGAAGACTGATACATGTGTTGTACAGGACTAAATGCTTTAACATATGAAGACTGATACATGTGTTGTACAGGACTAAATGCTTTAACATATGAAGACTGATACATGTGTTGTACAGGACGAAATGCTTTAACATATGAAGACTGACACATGTGTTGTACAGGACTAAATGCTTTAACATATGAAGACTGATACACGTGTTGTACAGGACTAAATGCTTTAACATATGAAGACTGACACATGTGTTGTACAGGACTAAATGCTTTAACATATGAAGACTGATACATGTGTTGTACAGGACTAAATGCTTTAACATATCAAGACTGATACATGTGTTGTACAGGACTAAATGCGTCAACATATGAAGACTGACACACATGTTGTACAGGACTAAATGCTTTAACATATGAAGACTGACACACGTGTTGTACAGGACTAAATGCTTTAACATGAAGACTGATACATGTGTTGTACAGGACTAAATGCTTTAACATATGAAGACTGATACATGTGTTGTACAGGATTAAATGCTTTAACATGAAGACTGACACATGTGTTGTACAGGACTAAATGCTTTAACATATGAAGACTGACACACATGTTGTACAGGACTAAATGCTTTAACATGAAGACTGACACACGTGTTGTACAGGACTAAATGCGTTAACATATGAAGACTGACACACGTGTTGTACAGCACTAAATTCTTTAACATATGAAGACTGACACATGTGTTGTACAGGACTAAATGCTTTAACATATGAAGACTGACACACTTGTTGTACAGGACTAAATGCTTTAACATATGAAGACTGACACACGTATTGTACAGGACTAAATGCTTTAACATGAAGACTGATACACGTGTTGTACAGGACTAAATGCTTTAACATATGAAGACTGACACACGTGTTGTACAGGACTAAATGCTTTAACATATGAAGACTGATACATGTGTTGTACAGGACTAAATGCTTTAACATATGAAGACTGACACACGTGTTGTACAGGACTAAATGCTTTAACATATGAAGACTGACACACATGTTGTACAGGACTAAATGCTTTAACATATGAAGACTGACACATGTGTTGTACAGGACTAAATGCTTTAACATGAAGACTGATGCACGTGTTGTACAGGACTAAATGCTTTAACATATGAAGACTGACACACGTGTTGTACAGGACTAAATGCTTTAACATATGAAGACTGATACAGGTGTTGTACAGGACTAAATTCTTTAACATATCAAGACTGATACATGTGTTGTAAAGGACTAAATGCTTTAACATATGAAGACTGACACGCGTGTTGTACAGGACTAAATGCTTTAACATGAAGACTGACACACGTGTTGTACATAACTAAATGCTTTAACATGAAGACTGACACACATGTTGTACAGGACTAAATGCTTTAACATATGAAGACTGACACACGTGTTGTACAGGACTAAATGCTTTAACATGAAGACTGACACACGTGTTGTACAGGACTAAATGCTTTAACATATGAAGACTGACACACGTGTTGTACAGGACTAAATGCGTTAACATATGAAGACTGACACACGTGTTGTACAGGACTAAATGCGTTAACATATGAAGACTGACACACGTGTTGTACAGGACTAAATGCTTTAACATGAAGACTGACACACGTGTTGTACAGGACTAAATGCTTTAACATATGAAGACTGACACACGTGTTGTACAGGACTAAATGCTTTAACATGAAGACTGACACACGTGTTGTACAGGACTAAATGCTTTAACATGAAGACTGACACACGTGTTGTACAGGACTAAATGCGTTAACATATGAAGACTGACACATGTGTTGTACAGGACTAAATGCTTT
This sequence comes from Salvelinus namaycush, assembly GCF_016432855.1. NCBI lineage: Eukaryota > Metazoa > Chordata > Actinopteri > Salmoniformes > Salmonidae > Salvelinus > Salvelinus namaycush. Next base: position 19,363 of record NW_024060403.1, on the reverse strand, counting down.
AACATATGAAGACTGACACATGTGTTGTACAGGACTAAATGCTTTAACATATGAAGACTGATACATGTGTTGTACAGGACTAAATGCTTTAACATATGAAGACTGATACACGTGTTGTACAGGACTAAATGCTTTAACATATGAAGACTGATACATGTGTTGTACAGGACTAAATGCTTTAACATGAAGACTGACACACGTGTTGTACAGGACTAAATGCTTTAACATATGAAGACTGACACACGTGTTGTACAGGTCTAAATGCTTTAACATGAAGACTGACACACATGTTGTACAGGACTAAATGCTTTAACATATGAAGACTGATACATGTGTTGTACAGGACTAAATGCTTTAACATATGAAGACTGACACACGTGTTGTACAGGACTAAATGCTTTAACATATGAAGACTGATACACGTGTTGTACAGGACTAAATGCTTTAACATATGAAGACTGATACATGTGTTGTACAGGACTAAATGCTTTAACATATGAAGACTGATACATGTGTTGTACAGGACTAAATGCTTTAACATATGAAGACTGATACATGTGTTGTACAGGACTAAATGCTTTAACATGAAGACTGACACACGTGTTGTACAGGACTAAATGCTTTAACATATGAACACTGACACACGTGTTGTACATAACTAAATGCTTTAACATATGAAGACTGATACACGTGTTGTACAGGACTAAATGCTTTAACATATGAAGACTGATACATGTGTTGTACAGGACTAAATGCTTTAACATATGAAGACTGATACATGTGTTGTACAGGACTAAATGCTTTAACATATGAAGACTGATACATGTGTTGTACAGGACTAAATGCTTTAACATATGAAGACTGACACACGTGTTGTACAGGACTAAATGCTTTAACATGAAGACTGACACACGTGTTGTACAGGACTAAATGCGTTAACATATGAAGACTGACACACGTGTTGTACAGGACTAAATGCTTTAACATATGAAGACTGACACACGTGTTGTACAGGACTAAATGCGTTAACATATGAAGACTGACACACGTGTTGTACAGGACTAAATGCTTTAACATGAAGACTGACACACGTGTTGTACAGGACTAAATGCTTTAACATATGAAGACTGATACATGTGTTGTACAGGTCTAAATGCTTTAACATATGAAGACTGATACATGTGTTGTACAGGACTAAATGCTTTAACATATGAAGACTGATACACGTGTTGTACAGGACTAAATGCTTTAACATGAAGACTGACACACGTGTTGTACAGGACTAAATGCTTTAACATATGAAGACTGATACATGTGTTGTACAGGACTAAATGCTTTAACATATGAAGACTGATACATGTGTTGTACAGGACTAAATGCGTCAACATATGAAGACTGACACACATGTTGTACAGGACTAAATGCTTTAACATATGAAGACTGATACATGTGTTGTACAGGACTAAATGCTTTAACATATGAAGACTGACACACATGTTGTACAGGACTAAATGCGTTAACATATGAAGACTGACACACATGTTGTACAGGACTAAATGCTTTAACATGAAGACTGACACACGTGTTGTACAGGACTAAATGCTTTAACATATGAAGACTGACACACGTGTTGTACAGGACTAAATGCTTTAACATGAAGACTGATACACATGTTGTACAGGACTAAATGCGTTAACATATGAAGACTGACACACGTGTTGTACAGGACTAAATTCTTTAACATATGAACACTGACACACGTGTTGTACAGGACTAAATGCTTTAACATGAAGACTGACACATGTGTTGTACAGGACTAAATGCTTTAACAAATGAAGACTGACACACGTGTTGTACAGGACTAAATGCTTTAACATGAAGACTGATACATGTGTTGTACAGGACTAAATGCTTTAACATATGAAGACTGACACACGTGTTGTACAGGACTAAATGCTTTAACATATGAAGACTGACACACGTGTTGTACAGGACTAAATGCTTTAACATGAAGACTGACACACGTGTTGTACAGGACTAAATGCTTTAACATATGAAGACTGACACATGTTGTACAGGACTAAATACGTTAACATATGAAGACTGAGACACGTAGTGTACCGAAGGGGTGTGATATATGGCCAATATACCACGGCTAAGGGCTGTTCTTAAGCACGACGCAAATCAGAGTGCCTGGATACAGCCCTCAGCCGTGGTATATTGGTCATATACCACAACCCCCCAAGGTGCCTTATTGCTGTTATAAACTGGTTACCAATGTAATTAGAGCAGTAAAAATACAAGTTTTGTCATACCTGTGGTAAACGGTCTGATATACAACGGCTGTCAGCCAATCAGCATTCAAGGCTCGAACCACCCAGTTTATAACGTCTGACATACCATGGCTTTCAGCCAATCAGCATCCAGGACCCAAACTAGCCGATTTATAATCATTATTATAAACTGCGTGAGTCGAGCCTTGAATACTGATTGGCTGACAGCCATGGTATACCATATAACAACAATAAGGCCCGAGGGGGTGTGGTATATGGTCAATATACCACGACTAAGGGCTGTGTCGAGGCGCGACGCAACGAACAGCCCGTAGCCATGGTATATTGGTCATATACCACACCCCCCTCGGGCCTTATTGCTTAATGAAGCCTGTAGAAACATGGCCGCTGCCATCTATCAGGAATCCCTTCCTCTTCACCACAGGCCTAATGGTCCTGTAGAAACATGGCCGCTGCCATCTATCAGGAATCCCTTCCTCTTCATCACAGACCTAATGGTCCTGTAGAAACATGGCCGCTGCCATCTATCAGGAATCCCTTCCTCTTCACCACAGGCCTAATGGTCCTGTTGAAACATGGCCGCTGCCATCTATCAGGAATCCTTTCCTCTTCACCACAGACCTAATGGTCCTGTTGAAACATGGCCACTGCCATCTATCAGGAATCCCTTCCTCTTCACCACAGGCCTAATGGTCCTGTTGAAACATGGCCGCTGCCATCTATCAGGAATCCCTTCCTCTTCATCACAGACCTAATGGTCCTGTAGAAACATGGCCGCTGCCATCTATCAGGAATCCCTTCCTCTTCACCACAGGCCTAATGGTCCTGTAGAAACATGGCTACTGACATTACCATGACTTGGTGTTTCTGAGCCTGTCCCTGGCTCTCCACTGTGGGGGACAGTGTGTGTTGGGAGTGACTGACCCTGGCTCTCCACTATGGGGGACAGTGTGTGTTGGGAGTGACTGAACCTGGCCCTCCACTGTGGGGGACAGTGTGTGTTGGGAGTGACTGACCCTGGCTCTCCACTGTGGGGGACAGTGTGTGCTGGGAGTGACTGAACCTGGCTCTCCACTGTGGGGGACAGTGTGTGTTGGGAGTGACTGACTCTGGCTCTCCACTGTGGGGGACAGTGTGTGCTGGGAGTGACTGAACCTGGCTCTCCACTGTGGGGGACAGTGTGTGTTGGGAGTGACCGACTCTGGCTCTCCACTGTGGGGGACAGTGTGTGTTGGGAGTGACTGACTCTGGCTCTCCACCGTGGGACAGTGTGTGTTGGGAGTGACTGACCCTGGCTCTCCACTATGGGACAGTGTGTGTTGGGAGTGACTGACCCTGGCTCTCCACTGTGGGACAGTGTGTGTTGGGAGTGACTGACTCTGGCTCTCCACTGTGGGGGACAGTGTGTGTTGGGAGTGACTGACCCTGGCTCTCCACTGTGGGACAGTGTGTGTTGGGAGTGACTGACTCTGGCTCTCCACTGTGGGGGACAGTGTGTGTTGGGACTGACCCTGGCTCTCCACCGTGGGACAGTGTGTTTTGGGAGTGACAGACCCTGGCTCTCCACTGGGGGACAGTGTGTGTTGGGAGTGACTGACCCTGGCTCTCCATTGGGGGACAGTGTGTGTTGGGAGTGACTGTCCCTGGCTCTCCACTGTGGGGGACAGTGTGTGTTGGGAGTGACTGACCCTGGCTCTCCATTGGGGGACAGTGTGTGTTGGGAGTGACTGTCCCTGGCTCTCCACTGTGGGGGACAGTGTGTGTTGGGAGTGACTGACCCTGGTTCTCCACTATGGGGGACAGTGTGTGTTGGGAGTGACTGACCCTGGCTCTCCACTGTGGGACAATGTGTGTTGGGAGTGACTGACCCTGGCTCTCCACTGTGGGGGACAGTGTGTGTTGGGAGTGACTGACCCTGGCTCTCCACTGTGGGACAGTGTGTGTTGGGAGTGACTGTCCCTGGCTCTCCACTATGGGGGACAGTGTGTGTTGGGAGTGACTGTCCCTGGCTCTCCACTGTGAGGGACAGTGTGTGTTGGGAGTGACTGACCCTGGCTCTCCATTATGGGGGACAGTGTGTGTTGGGAGTGACTGACCCTGGCTCTCCACTGGGGGACAGTGTGTGTTGGGAGTGACTGACCCTGGCTCTCCATTATGGGGGACAGTGTGTGTTGGGAGTGACTGTCCCTGGCTCTCCACTATGGGGGACAGTGTGTGTTGGGAGTGACTGACCCTGGCTCTCCACTGTGGGACAGTGTGTGTTGGGAGTGACTGTCCCTGGCTCTCCACTATGGGGGACAGTGTGTGTTGGGAGTGACTGTCCCTGGCTCTCCACTGTGAGGGACAGTGTGTGTTGGGAGTGACTGACCCTGGCTCTCCATTATGGGGGACAGTGTGTGTTGGGAGTGACTGACCCTGGCTCTCCACTGGGGGACAGTGTGTGTTGGGAGTGACTGACCCTGGCTCTCCACTGGGGGACAGTGTGTGTTGGGAGTGACTGACCCTGGCTCTCCACTGGGGGACAGTGTGTGTTGGGAGTGACTGACCCTGGCTCTCCACTGGGGGACAGTGTGTGTTGGGAGTGACTGACCCTGGCTCTCCACTGGGGGACAGTGTGTGTTGGGAGTGACTGACCCTGGCTCTCCACTGGGGGACAGTGTGTGTTGGGAGTGACTCCCAAATAAAAGTGAAATAAACAATACAAAATGAACAGTAAATATTACACTCACAGAAGTTCCAAAAGAATAAAGACATTTTAAATGTCATATTATGTCTATATACAGTGTTGTAACGATGTGCAAATGGTTAAAGTACAAAAAGGGAAAATAAATAAGCATAAATATGGGTTGTATTTACAATGGTGTTTGTTCTTCACTGGTTGCCCTTTTCTTGTGGCAACAGGTCACAAATCTTGCTGCTGTGATGGAACACTGTGGTATTTCACCCAGTAGATATGGGAGTTTATCAATGTTGGATTTTCAAATTCTTTGTGGATCTGTGTAATCTGAGGGAAATATGTGTCTCTAATATGGTCATACATTGGGCAGGAGGTTAGGAAGTGCAGCTCAGTTTCCACCTCATTTTGTGGGCAGTGAGCACATAGCCTGTCTTCTCTTGAGAGCCAGGTCTGCCTACGGCGGCCTTTCTCAATAGCAAGGCTATGCTCACTGAGTCTGTACATAGTCAAAGCTTTCCTTAAGTTTGGGTCAGTCACAGTGGTCAGATATTCTGCCACTGTGTACTCTCTGTTTAGGGACAAATAGCATTCTAGTTTGCTCAGTTTTTTTGTTAATTCTTTCCAATGTGTCAAGTAATTATCTTTTTGTTTTCTCATGGTTGGGTCTAATTGTGTTGTTGTCCTGGGGCTCTGTGGGGTGTGTTTGTGAACAGAGCCCCAGGACCAGCTGGCTTAGGGGACTCTTCTCCAGGTTCATCTCTCTGTAGGTGATGGCTTTGTTATGGAAGGTTTGGGAATTGCTTCCTTTTAGGTGGTTGTAGAATTTAACGTCTCTTTTCTGGATTTTGATCATTATTGGCCTAATTCTGCTCTACATGCATTATTTGGTGTTTTACATTGTAGACAGAGGATATTTTTGCAGAATTCTGCATGCAGAGTCTCAATTTAGTGTTTGTCCCATTTTGTGAATACTTGGTTGGTGAGCGGACTATGACTGATTCAAGTATTTTTAGCCAGGTCCTAATTGGTATGTCGAACGTTACGTTCCTTTTGATGGCAGAGAAGGCCCTTCTTGCCTTGTCTCTCAGCTCGTTCACAGCTTTGTGGAAGTTAAATGTGGCGCTGATGTTTAGGCCGAGGTATATAGTTTTTTGTGTGCTCTAGGGCAACTGTGTCTAGATGGAATTTGTATTTTTAGTCCTGGCGACTGGACCTTATTGGAACACCATTATTTTGGTCTTACTGAGATTTACTGTCAGGGCCCAGGTCTGACAGAATCTGTGCAGAAGATCTAGGTCTTGCTGTAGGCCCTCCTTGGTTGGTGACAGAAGCACCAGATCATCAGCAAACAGTAGACATTTGACTTCAGATTCTAGTAGGGTGAGGCAGGGTGTTTGCAGACTGTTCTAGTGCCCGCGCCAATTCATTGATATATATGTTGATGAGGCTTAAGCTGCATCCCTGTCTCACCCCACGGCCCTGTCTCACCCCACGGCCCTGTCTCACCCCACGGTCTTGTGGAAAGAAATGTGTGTGTTTTTTGTCTATTTTTTTGTGTACATGGATTTTATAATTTAGTATGTTTTTCCCCCAACACCACTTTCCATCAATTTGTATAGCAGACCCTCAGGCCAAATTCAGTCAAAGGCTTTTTTGAAATCAACAAAGCATTAGAAGACTTTGCTTTTGTTTTGTTTTGTTTGTTTGTCAATTAGGGTGTGCAGGGTGAATACGTGGTCTGTTGTACGGTAATTTGGTAAAAAGCCAATTTGACACATGCTCAGTACATTGTTTTCATTGAGGAAATGTACGAGTCTGCTGTTAATGATAATGCAGAGGATTTTCCCAAGGTTGCTGTTGACGCATATCCCACGGCAGTTATTGGGGTCAAATTTGTCTCCACTTTTGTGGATTGGAGTGATCAGTCCTTGGTTCCAAATATTGGGGAAGATGCCAGAGCTAAGGATGATGTTGAAGAGTTTTAGTATAGCCAATTGGAATTTGTTGTTTGTATATTTGATCATTTCATTAAGGATACCATCAACACCACAGGCCTTTTTGGGTTGGAGGGTTTGTATTTTGTCCTGTAGTTCATTCAAGGTAATTGGAGAATCCAGTGGGGTCTGGTAGTCTTTAATAGTGTGTTTTTTGCTGTTTGTACTTTGTTATAGGGCCAAAAAGATTGGACAAGTGGTTTACCAATACATCTCCATTTTGGATAGATAACTCTTCGTGTAGTTTGTTTAGTGTTTTCCAATTTTCCCAGAAGTGGTTAGAGTCTATGAATTCTTCAATTGCTGATTTCTGACGTGCTGTTCCTTCTTTTTCCGTAGTGTATTTCTGTATTGTTTTAGTGATTCACCATAGTGAAGGCGTAGACTCAGGTTTTCCGGGTCTCTATGTTTTTGGTTGGAAAAGGTTTCTCAATTTCTTTCTTAGGTTTTTGCATTCTTCATCAAACCATTTGTCATTGTTGTTCATTTTCTTCGGTTTTCTATTTGAGATTTTTAGATTTGATAGGGAAGCTGAGAGGTCAAATATACTGTTAATATTTTCTACTGCCAAGTTTACACCTTCACTATTGCAGTGGAACATTTTACCCAGGAAGTTGTCTAAAAGGGATTGGATTTGCTGTTGCCTAATTGTGTTTTGGTAGGTTTCCTCACTACATTCTGTCCATCTATAGCATTTCTTAATATTATTCAGTTCCTTTGGCTTTGATGCCTCATGATTGAGTATTGCTCTGTTCAAGTAGACTGCTTATGCTGTGATCTGATAGGGGTGTCAGTGGGCTGGGACTGTGAAGTCTGAGAGACTCTGGGTTGAGGTCAATGATATAGTAGTCTCCCCTCTTCCTCTCTCACCTCCCCTCTCCCTCCAATTTCTCCCTCTCTCTCACCCCTTTCTCTCTCCCTCTCTCTCCCTCTCTCTCCTTCTCCCCTCTCTCTCCTTCTCCCCTCTCTCTCTCACCCTTTCTCTCTCACCCCTTTCTCTCTCCCTCTCTCTCCCTCTCTCTCCTTCTCCCCTCTCTCTCCTTCTCCTCTCTCTCTCTCTCCCCCCTCTTTCTCTTCCTCTCCCTCCTACCCCCCCTTTCCCACACTCTCTTTTAATGTGGCGCGCCCAGCTAATTCACCCTCCCTCCCTCCCTCCCTCCCTCCCTCCCTCCCTCCCTCCCTCCCTCCCTCCCTCCCTCCCTCCCTATTTTCAGCCTGGCTAACTAAACCAGAAGATAAAGCCTCAACCTACATGAACAAACATCCCGCTAATTCACCACCACCGGCTCAGCCTCTCAGCAGCCGCAGTCTAATCAAAACGTCCTCTCAGGGAAACTATTAGTCTGTGGCTTCATCCAAAAGGGCACCCTATTCCCTATATAGCACTATGGGCCCTGGTCTAAAGTAGTGCACTATATAGGGAATAGGGTTCCATTGGGTCCTGGTCTAAAGTAGTGCACTATATAGGGAATAGGGTTCCATTGGGTCCTGGTCTAAAGTAGTGCACTATATAGGGAATAGGGTTCCATTGGGTCCTGGACTAAAGTAGTGCACTATATAGGGAATAGGGTGCCATTTGTAACACACCTCTGGCTACGTGCAACACGCTCCGTACGGCTGGGTGACAACGAGTGAGAGAGCGAGAGCGGCTGTGTTTAGGAGAAACATTTAAAACACATTAGGCGGCTTGGATCCCACTTCAAACGGAAACTCAACGAAGGCGTGAAAATGGGAGGGAGGGAGAGGAGGAGGGGGGGGTTGTGATTGTTTTGGAGGGAGGGAGGGAGGGAGGGAGGGAGGGAGGGAGGGAAAGAGGGACGACGGGAGGGAGAGGAGGTGGGGGGCTGTGATTGTTTTGGAGGGAGGGAGGGAGGGAGGGAGGGAGGGAGGGAGGGAGGGAGGGAGGGAGGGAAAGAGGTGGTTGTGATTGTTTTGGAGGGAGGGAAAGAGGGACGACGGGAGGGAGGTAGGGGGGTTCTTGTTATTATGAGATTGAATGACACGGCTGATAACGGGCTGAACACAGCGACAATCAAGTCCATAAACACAGGAGATGTGGCAGTGATTAAAGGGGGTGAGGATGGGGGTGGGGGGCTGGAGCCAGTTCTGGGATGTGGCAGAGTGATTAAAGGGGGTGAGGATAGGGGTGGGGGGCTGGAGCCAGTTCTGGGATGTGGCAGAGTGATTAAAGGGGGTGAGGATGGGGGTGGGGGGCTGGAGCCAGTTCTGGGATGTGGCAGAGTGATTAAAGGGGGTCAGGATAGGGGTGGGGGGCTGGAGCCAGTTCTGGGATGTGGCAGAGTGATTAAAGGGGGTGAGGATAGGGGTGGGGGCTGGAGCCAGTTCTGGGATGTGGCAGAGTGATTAAAGGGGGTGAGGATGGGGGTGGGGGCTGGAGCCAGTTCTGGGATGTGGCAGGGTGATTAAAGGGGGTGAGGATGGGGGTGGGGGCTGGAGCCAGTTCTGGAATGTGGCAGAGTGATTAAAGGGGGTCAGGATAGGGGTGGGGGGCTGGAGCCAGTTCTGGGATGTGGCAGAGTGATTAAAGGGGGTGAGGATAGGGGTGGGGGCTGGAGCCAGTTCTGGGATGTGGCAGAGTGATTAAAGGGGGTGAGGATAGGGGTGGGGGCTGGAGCCAGTTCTGGGATGTGGCAGAGTGATTAAAGGGGGTGAGGATGGGGGTGGGGGGCTGGAGCCAGTTCTGGGATGTGGCAGAGTGATTAAAGGGGGTGAGGATGGGGGTGGGGGGCTGGAGCCAGTTCTGGGATGTGGCAGAGTGATTTAAGGGGGTCAGGATGGGGGTGGGGGCTGGAGCCAGTTCTGGGATGTGGCAGAGTGATTAAAGGGGGTGAGGATGGGGGTGGGGGGCTGGAGCCAGTTATGGGATGTGGCAGAGTGATTAAAGGGGGTGAGGATGGGGGTGGGGGGCTGGAGCCAGTTCTGGGATGTTGCAGAGTGATTAAAGGGGGTGAGGATGGGGGTGGGGGCTGGAGCCAGTTCTGGGATGTGGCAGAGTGATTAAAGGGGGTGAGGATGGGGGTGGGGGCTGGAGCCAGTTCTGGGTTTGAAATTCTTTGCAATACTTTGAGCAAGTGTTTTAGCTTGGCCTGGAATACCAGTCTGTTAGCTGTGTCTGTTAGCTGTGAGGTCTAGCTGTGTCTGTTAGCTGTGTCTGTTAGCTGTGTCTGTTAGAAGTGTCTGTTAGAAGTGTCTGTTAGCTGTGAGGTCGACCTGTGTCTGTTAGCTGTGTCTGTTAGCTGTGAGGTCTACCTGTGTCTGTTAGCTGTGTCTGCTAGATGTGTCTGTTAGCTGTGTCTGTTAGCTGTGAGGTCTAGCTGTGTCTGTTAGCTGTGTCTGTTAGCTGTGAGGTCTAGCTGTGTCTGTTAGCTGTGTCTGTTAGCTGTGAGGTCTAGCTGTGTCTGTTAGCTGTGTCTGCTAGATGTGTCTGCTAGCTGTGTCTGCTAGCTGTGTCTGTTAGCTGTGTCTGTTAGCTGTGTCTGTTAGCTGTGTCTGTTAGCTGTGTCTGTTAGCTGTGTCTGTTAGCTGTGTCTGCTAGATGTGTCTGCTAGATGTGTCTGCTAGCTGTGTCTGTTAGCTGTGTCTGTGGTGGCTCTGTTGGAGTGTCGTTGGGGGGGGGAGGGGGGGGGGCAGAATGGAACCAAATGGCACCCTATTCCCTATACAGTGGTACTCTGGTCAAAAGTAGTGCACTAAGTAGGGAAAAGGATGCCGTTTGGGACACAAGCACTCTCTCAGGGATCAAACGCCTGGCGGTGTGATGATGGTGATGTCATGGCAACATGTGGGGTGTGGTGTCACTCAGCTGTGATAGGGTCGTGAGTCTGACATTATCCGGTTCCAGGAAGCACCGGGTCAGCCATCCATCAAAATTCTACATTCTATATGGATCATCAGGGGCTGTTTAAATTCCATACCTCCCAGTGAAAAACAGAGTTTTACCCTACAGTCCAATGATGTAGGGAGGGGGGGAGGGAAGGAGAGAGGGAGGGAGGGAAGGAGGGAGAGAGGGAGAGAGGGAGGGAGGGAATGGGAAAAAGGAGATTTGGCTCATTGGCTTTGCCACCAGGCTGAGTCCCAGAGCGGTGCGCTGGGGCCGGGGTTAGGGCCTAGTCGGGACAGGCTGTGCATGTGTGTGTGTGCCCTGCAGCTGCCTGCCTGCCATAGGTCGTTATGGAGGTGTCAGGCAGTCAGGCTTGGGCCTCAGAGACCAGAACAGGGAACCAGACTCTCTCTCAGGGCCAGCCAGGAGTTGAACTGTCCTCCAGCCCTATAGTCTGAAGGCTGTCCTCCAGCCCTATAGTCTGAAGGCTGTCCTCCAGCCCTATAGTCTGAAGGCTGTCCCACAGCCCTATAGTCTGAAGGCTGTCCCACAGCCCTATAGTCTGAAGGCTGTCCTCCAGCCCTATAGTCTGAAGGCTGTCCTCCAGCCCCTATAGTCTGAAGGCTGTCCTCCAGCCCCTATAGTCTGAAGGCTGTCCTCCAGCCCCTATAGTCTGAAGGCTGTCCTCCAGCCCCTATAGTCTGAAGGCTGTCCTCCAGCCCTATAGTCTGAAGGCTGTCCTCCAGCCCTATAGTCTGAAGGCTGTCCTCCAGCCCTATAGTCTGAAGGCTGTCCTCCAGCCCCTATAGTCTGAAGGCTGTCCTCCAGCCCTATAGTCTGAAGGCTGTCCTCCAGCCCCTATAGTCTGAAGGCTGTCCTCCAGCCCCTATAATCTGAAATCTGCACTCTTAGAAAAGAAATTGCTATCTAGAACCTAAAACAGTTTTTCGGCTGTCCCTGTAGGAGAACCCCTTGAAGAACCGTTTCTGGTTCCAGGTAGAAAGAACCCTTTTGGTTCCAGGTAGAACCCTTTTGGTTCCAGGTAGAACCAGGTAGA
>NW_024060403.1:0-5000 GCF_016432855.1 Salvelinus namaycush | reverse complement strand
ACTATAGACTAGTAGTATCATATCTACACCGGACTACAAGCTAGTAGTATCATATCTACACCGGACTATAGGCTAGTAGTATGATATCTACACCGGACTATAGACTAGTAGTATCATATCTACACCGGACTATAGGCTAGTAGTATCATATCTACACCGGACTATAGACTAGTAGTATTATATCTACACCGGACTATAGGCTAGTAGTATCATATCTACACTGGACTATAGACTAGTAGTATCATATCTACTATAGGCTAGTAGTATCATATCTACACCGGACTATAGACTAGTAGTATCATATCTACACCGGACTATAGACTAGTAGTATCATATCTACTATAGGCTAGTAGTATGATATCTACACCGGACTATAGACTAGAGGTATCATATCTACACTGGACTATAGGCTAGTAGTATCATATCTACACCGGACTATAGGCTAGTAGTATCATATCTACACCGGACTATAGACTAGTAGTATCATATCTACTACAGGCTAGTAGTATCATATCTACACCGGACTATAGACTAGTAGTATCATATCTACACCGGACTATAGACTAGGAGTATCATATCTACTATAGGCTAGTAGTATCATATCTACTATAGGCTAGTAGTATCATATCTACACCGGACTATAGACTAGTAGTATCATATCTACTATAGGCTAGTAGTATCATATCTACTATAGGCTAGTAGTATCATATCTACACCGGACTATAGACTAGTAGTATCATATCTACACTGGACTATAGGCTAGTAGTATCATATCTACACCGGACTATAGACTAGTAGTATCATATCTACACCGGACTATAGACTAGTAGTATCATATCTACACCGGACTATAGGCTAGTAGTATCATATCTACACTGGACTATAGACTAGTAGTATCATATCTACACCGGACTATAGGCTAGTAGTATCATATCTACACCGGACTATAGGCTAGTAGTATCATATCTACACTGGACTATAGACTAGTAGTATCATATCTACACCGGACTATAGACTAGTAGTATCATATCTACACCGGACTATAGACTAGTAGTATCATATCTACACTGGACTATAGGCTAGTAGTATCATATCTACACTGGACTACAGGCTAGTAGTATCATATCTACACCGGACTATAGGCTAGTAGTATCATATCTACACCGGACTATAGACTAGTAGTATCATATCTACTATAGGCTAGTAGTATCATATCTACACCGGACTATAGACTAGTAGTATCATATCTACACCGGACTATAGGCTAGTAGTATCATATCTACACCGGACTATAGACTAGTAGTATCATATCTACACCGGACTATAGACTAGTAGTATCATATCTACACCGGACTACAGGCTAGTAGTATCATATCTACACCGGACTATAGGCTAGTAGTATGATATCTACACCGGACTATAGACTAGTAGTATCATATCTACACCGGACTATAGGCTAGTAGTATCATATCTACACCGGACTATAGACTAGTAGTATTATATCTACACCGGACTATAGGCTAGTAGTATCATATCTACACTGGACTATAGACTAGTAGTATCATATCTACTATAGGCTAGTAGTATCATATCTACACCGGACTATAGACTAGTAGTATCATATCTACACCGGACTATAGACTAGTAGTATCATATCTACTATAGGCTAGTAGTATGATATCTACACCGGACTATAGACTAGTAGTATCATATCTACACTGGACTATAGGCTAGTAGTATCATATCTACACCGGACTATAGGCTAGTAGTATCATATCTACACCGGACTATAGACTAGTAGTATCATATCTACTACAGGCTAGTAGTATCATATCTACACCGGACTATAGACTAGTAGTATCATATCTTAACCGGACTATAGACTAGGAGTATCATATCTACTATAGGCTAGTAGTATCATATCTACTATAGGCTAGTAGTATCATATCTACACCGGACTATAGACTAGTAGTATCATATCTACTATAGACTAGTAGTATCATATCTACTATAGGCTAGTAGTATCATATCTACTATAGGCTAGTAGTATCATATCTACACCGGACTATAGACTAGTAGTATCATATCTACACCGGACTACAGGCTAGTAGTATCATATCTACACTGGACTATAGGCTAGTAGTATCATATCTACACCGGACTATAGGCTAGTAGTATCATATCTACACCGGACTATAGACTAGTAGTATCATATCTACACCGGACTATAGGCTAGTAGTATCATATCTACACCGGACTATAAACTAGTAGTATCATATCTACACCGGACTATAGACTAGTAGTATCATATCTACACCGGACTACAAGCTAGTAGTATCATATCTACACCGGACTATAGGCTAGTAGTATGATATCTACACCGGACTATAGACTAGTATATCATATCTACACCGGACTATAGGCTAGTAGTATCATATCTACACCGGACTATAGACTAGTAGTATTATATCTACACCGGACTATAGGCTAGTAGTATCATATCTACACTGGACTATAGACTGTAGTATCATATCTACTATAGGCTAGTAGTATCATATCTACACCGGACTATAGACTAGTAGTATCATATCTACACCGGACTATAGACTAGTAGTATCATATCTACTATAGGCTAGTAGTATGATATCTACAACCGGAACTATAGACTAGAGGTATCATATCTACACTGGACTATAGGCTAGTAGTATCATATCTACACCGGACTATAGGCTAGTAGTATCATATCTACACCGGACTATAGACTAGTAGTATCATATCTACTACAGGTAGTAGTATCATATCTACACCGGACTATAGACTAGTAGTATCATATCTACACCGGACTATAGACTAGGAGTATCATATCTACTATAGGCTAGTAGTATCATATCTACTATAGGCTAGTAGTATCATATCTACACCGGACTATAGACTAGTAGTATCATATCTACACCGGACTATAGACTAGTTGTATCATATCTACACTGGACTATAGGCTAGTAGTATCATATCTACACTGGACTACAGGCTAGTAGTATCATATCTACACCGGACTATAGGCTAGTAGTATCATATCTACACCGGACTATAGACTAGTAGTATCATATCTACTATAGGCTAGTAGTATCATATCTACACCGGACTATAGACTAGTAGTATCATATCTACACCGGACTATAGGCTAGTAGTATCATATCTACACCGGACTATAGACTAGTAGTATCATATCTACACCGGACTATAGACTAGTAGTATCATATCTACACCGGGACTACAGGCTAGTAGTATCATATCTACACCGGACTATAGGCTAGTAGTATGATATCTACACCGGACTATAGACTAGTAGTATCATATCTACACCGGACTATAGGCTAGTAGTATTCATATCTACACCGGACTATAGACTAGTAGTATTATATCTACACCGGACTATAGGCTAGTAGTATCATATCTACACTGGACTATAGACTAGTAGTATCATATCTACTATAGGCTAGTAGTATCATATCTACACCGGACTATAGACTAGTAGTATCATATCTACACCGGACTATAGACTAGTAGTATCATATCTACTATAGGCTAGTAGTATGATATCTACACCGGACTATAGACTAGTAGTATCATATTACAATGGACTATAGGCTAGTAGTATCATATCTACACCGGACTATAGGCTAGTAGTATCATATCTACACCGGGACTATAGACAGTAGTATCATATCTCACTACAGGTAGTAGTATCATATCTACACCGGACTATAGACTAGTAGTATCATATCTTAACCGGACTATAGACTAGGAGTATCCATATCTACTATAGGCTAGTAGTATCATATCTACTATAGGCTAGTAGTATCATATCTACACCGGACTATAGACTAGTAGTATCATATCTACTATAGACTAGTAGTATCATATCTACTATAGGCTAGTAGTATCATATCTACTATAGGCTAGTAGTATCATATCTACACCGGACTATAGACTAGTAGTATCATATCTACACCGGACTACAGGCTAGTAGTATCATATCTACACTGGACTATAGGCTAGTAGTATCATATCTACACGGACTATAGGCTAGTAGTATCATATCTACACCGGACTATAGACTAGTGTATCATATCTACACCGGACTATAGGCTAGTAGTATCATATCTACACCGGACTATAAACTAGTAGTAATCATATCTACACCGGACTTTAGACTAGTAGTATCATATCTACACCGGACTACAAGCTAGTAGTATCATATCTACACCGGACTATAGGCTAGTAGTATGATATCTACACCGGACTATAGACTAGTAGTATCATATCTACACCGGACTATAGGCTAGTAGTATCATATCTACACCGGACTATAGACTAGTAGCATTATATCTACACCGGACTATAGGCTAGTAGTATCATATCTACACTGGACTATAGACTAGTAGTATCATATCTACTATAGGCTAGTAGTATCATATCTACACCGGACTATAGACTAGTAGTATCATATCTACACCGGACTATAGACTAGTAGTATCATATCTACTATAGGCTAGTAGTATGATATCTACACCGGACTATAGACTAGAGGTATCATATCTACACTGGACTATAGGCTAGTAGTATCATATCTACACCGGACTATAGGCTAGTAGTATCATATCTACACCGGACTATAGACTAGTAGTATCATATCTACTACAGGCTAGTAGTATCATATCTACACCGGACTATAGACTAGTATATCATATCTACACCGGACTATAGACTAGGAGTATCATATCTACTATAGGCTAGTAGTATCATATCTACTATAGGCTAGTAGTATCATATCTACACCGGACTATAGACTAGTAGTATCATATCTACTATAGGCTAGTATCATATCTACTATAGGCTAGTAGTATCATATCTACACCGGACTACAGGCTAGTAGTATCATATCTACACCGGACTATAGGCTAGTGTATCATATCTACACCGGACTATAGGCTAGTAGT
>NW_024060402.1:0-24899 GCF_016432855.1 Salvelinus namaycush | reverse complement strand
GAACTGGGATTAATGTTCTGTGTTCCGTGTAGCTCCGGGGCAGGAGCACAACACTCTGGAGATGATTACAAACACCACAACGTCAGGACGAAAGAGAGAGAGAGACAGAGAGAGAGGGGTGGAGAAAGAGAGAGAGACAGAGACAGAGAGCGAGAGAGAGGGGGAGAAAGAGAGGGAGAAAGAGAGAGAGAGAGGGGGGGGAGAAGAGAAAGAGTCGGAGAGAGAGAGAAAGGGAGAGAGAAAGTCAGAGAGAGAGAGAGAGAGAGAGTCAGAGACAAACAGAAAGAGAACAATATGTGTGGGGAAGTGTGGATAACAGCAAAGTTCCACCAGAAGAGTGCCTGTGTATCAGACACATTAAGACAGTATTATTCTCCCTGTGTATCAGACACATTAAGACAGTAACGTGGTATTATTCTCCCTGTGTATCAGACACATTAAGACAGTAACGTGGTATTATTCTCCCTGTGTATCAGACACATTAAGACAGTAACGTGGTATTATTCTCCCTGTGTATCAGACACATTAAGACAGTAATGTGGTATTATTCTCCCTGTGTATCAGACACATTAAGACAGTATTATTCTCCCTGTGTATCAGACACATTAAGACAGTAACGTGGTATTATTCTCCCTGTGTATCAGACACATTAAGACAGTAACGTGGTATTATTCTCCCTGTGTATCAGACACATTAAGACAGTATTATTCTCCCTGTGTATCAGACACATTAAGACAGTAACGTGGTATTATTCTCCCTGTGTATCAGACACATTAAGACAGTAATGTGGTATTATTCTCCCTGTGTATCAGACACATTAAGACAGTAACGTGGTATTATTCTCCCTGTGTATCAGACACATTAAGACAGTATTATTCTCCCTGTGTATCAGACACATTAAGACAGTAACGTGGTATTATTCTCCCTGTGTATCAGACACATTAAGACAGTATTATTCTCCCTGTGTATCAGACACATTAAGACAGTAACGTGGTATTATTCTCCCTGTGTATCAGACACATTAAGACAGTAATGTGGTGTTATTCTCCCTGTGTATCAGACACATTAAGACAGTATTATTCTCCCTGTGTATCAGACACATTAAGACAGTAACGTGGTATTATTCTCCCTGTGTATCAGACACATTAAGACAGTAACGTGGTATTATTCTCCCTGTGTATCAGACACATTAAGACAGTAATGTGGTGTTATTCTCCCTGTGTATCAGACACATTAAGACAGTAACGTGGTATTATTCTCCCTGTGTATCAGACACATTAAGACAGTAATGTGGTGTTATTCTCCCTGTGTATCAGACACATTAAGACAGTAATGTGGTATTATTCTCCCTGTGTATCAGACACATTAAGACAGTATTATTCTCCCTGTGTATCAGACACATTAAGACAGTATTATTCTCCCTGTGTATCAGACACATTAAGACAGTAACGTGGTATTATTCTCCCTGTGTATCAGACACATTAAGACAGTATTATTCTCCCTGTGTATCAGACACATTAAGACAGTAATGTGGTATTATTCTCCCTGTGTAACAGACACATAAAGACAGTAACGTGATATTATTCTCCCTGTGTATCAGACACATTAAGACAGTATTATTCTCCCTGTGTATCAGACACATTAAGACAGTAATGTGGTGTTATTCTCCCTGTGTATCAGACACATTAAGACAGTAACGTGGTATTATTCTCCCTGTGTATCAGACATTAAGACAGTAACGTGGTATTATTCTACCTGTGTATCAGACACATTAAGACAGTATTGTGGTATTATTCTCCCTGTGTATCAGACACATTAAGACAGTAACGTGGTATTATTCTCCCTGTGTATCAGACATTAAGACAGTAATGTGGTATTATTCTCCCTGTGTATCAGACACATTAAGACAGTAATGTGGTATTATTCTCCCTGTGTATCAGACACATTAAGACAGTATTATTCTCCCTGTGTATCAGACACATTAAGACAGTAACGTGGTATTATTCTCCCTGTGTATCAGACACATTAAGACAGTAACGTGGTATTATGCTCCCTGTGTATCAGACACATTAAGACAGTAACGTGGTATTATTCTCCCTGTGTAACAGACACATAAAGACAGTAACGTGATATTATTCTCCCTGTGTATCAGACACATTAAGACAGTATTATTCTCCCTGTGTATCAGACACATTAAGACAGTAATGTGGTATTATTCTCCCTGTGTAACAGACACATTAAGACAGTAACGTGGTATTATTCTCCCTGTGTATCAGACACATTAAGACAGTAATGTGGTATTATTCTCCCTGTGTATCAGACACATTAAGACAGTAACGTGGTATTATTCTCCCTGTGTATCAGACACATTAAGACAGTATTATTCTCCCTGTGTATCAGACACATTAAGACAGTAACGTGGTATTATGCTCCCTGTGTATCAGACACATTAAGACAGTAATGTGGTGTTATTCTCCCTGTGTATCAGACACATAAAGACAGTAACGTGGTATTATACTCCCTGTGTATCAGACACATTAAGACAGTAACGTGGTATTATTCTCCCTGTGTATCAGACACATTAAGACAGTAACGTGGTATTATTCTCCCTGTGTATCAGACACATTAAGACAGTAACGTGGTATTATTCTCCCTGTGTATCAGACACATTAAGACAGTAACGTGGTATTATTCTCCCTGTGTATCAGACACATTAAGACAGTAACGTGGTATTATTCTCCCTGTGAATCAGACACATTAAGACAGTAACGTGGTATTATTCTCCCTGTGTATCAGACACATTAAGACAGTATTATTCTCCCTGTGTATCAGACACATTAAGACTGTAACGTGGTATTATTCTCCCTGTGTATCAGACACATTAAGACAGTAACGTGGTATTATTCTCCCTGTGTATCAGACACATTAAGACAGTAACGTGGTATTATTCTCCCTGTGAATCAGACACATTAAGACAGTAACGTGGTATTATTCTCCCTGTGTATCAGACACATTAAGACAGTATTATTCTCCCTGTGTATCAGACACATTAAGACAGTAACGTGGTGTTATTCTCCTGTGTATCAGACACATTAAGACAGTAATGTGGTGTTATTCTCCCTGTGTATCAGACACATTAAGACAGTAACGTGGTATTATTCTCCCTGTGTATCAGACACATTAAGACAGTAACGTGGTATTATTCTCCCTGTGTATCAGACACATTAAGACAGTATTATTCTCCCTGTGTATCAGACACATTAAGACAGTAATGTGGTATTATTCTCCCTGTGTATCAGACACATTAAGACAGTATTATTCTCCCTGTGTATCAGACACATTAAGACAGTAATGTGGTATTATTCTCCCTGTGTATCAGACACATTAAGACAGTAACGTGGTATTATTCTCCCTGTGTATCAGAGACATTAAGACAGTAATGTGGTATTATTCTCCCTGTGTATCAGACACATTAAGACAGTAACGTGGTATTATTCTCCCTGTGTATCAGACACATTAAGACAGTATTATTCTCCCTGTGTATCAGACACATTAAGACAGTAACGTGGTATTATTCTCCCTGTGTATCAGACTCATTAAGACAGTAATGTGGTATTATTCTCCCTGTATCAGACACATTAAGACAGTAATGTGGTATTATTCTCCCTGTGTATCAGACACATTAAGACAGTATTATTCTCCCTGTGTATCAGACACATTAAGACAGTATTATTCTCCCTGTGTATCAGACACATTAAGACAGTAACGTGGTATTATTCTCCCTGTGTATCAGACACATTAAGACAGTAACGTGGTATTATTCTCCCTGTGTATCAGACACATTAAGACAGTAATGTGGTATTATTCTCCCTGTGTATCAGACACATTAAGACAGTAATGTGGTATTATTCTCCCTGTGTATCAGACACATTAAGACAGTATTATTCTCCCTGTGTATCAGACACATTAAGACAGTAACGTGGTATTATTCTCCCTGTGTATCAGACACATTAAGACAGTAATGTGGTATTATTCTCCCTGTGTATCAGACACATTAAGACAGTAATGTGGTATTATTCTCCCTGTGTATCAGACACATTAAGACAGTAACGTGGTATTATTCTCCCTGTGTATCAGACACATTAAGACAGTATTATTCTCCCTGTGTATCAGACACATTAAGACAGTAATGTGGTATTATTCTCCCTGTGAATCAGACACATTAAGACAGTATTATTCTCCCTGTGTATCAGACACATTAAGACAGTAATGTGGTATTATTCTCCCTGTGTATCAGACACATTAAGACAGTAACGTGGTGTTATTCTCCCTGTGTATCAGACACATTAAGACAGTAACGTGGTATTATTCTCCCTGTGTATCAGACACATTAAGACAGTAACGTGGTATTATTCTCCCTGTGTATCAGACACATTAAGACAGTAATGTGGTATTATTCTCCCTGTGTATCAGACACATTAAGACAGTATTATTCTCCCTGTGTATCAGACACATTAAGACAGTAATGTGGTATTATTCTCCCTGTGTATCAGACACATTAAGACAGTAATGTGGTATTATTCTCCCTGTGTATCAGACACATTAAGACAGTAATGTGGTATTATTCTCCCTGTGTATCAGACACATTAAGACAGTATTATTCTCCCTGTGTATCAGACACATTAAGACTGTAACGTGGTATTATTCTCCCTGTGTATCAGACACATTAAGACAGTAATGTGGTATTATTCTCCCTGTGTATCAGACACATTAAGACAGTAATGTGGTATTATTCTCCCTGTGTATCAGACACATTAAGACAGTATTAATCTCCCTGTGTATCAGACACATTAAGACAGTAACGTGGTATTATTCTCCCTGTGTATCAGACACATTAAGACAGTATTATTCTCCCTGGGTATCAGACACATTAAGACAGTAACGTGGTATTATTCTCCCTGTGTATCAGACACATTAAGACAGTAATGTGGTATTATTCTCCCTGTGTATCAGACACATTAAGACAGTAATGTGGTATTATTCTCCCTGTGTATCAGACACATTAAGACAGTATTATTCTCCCTGTGTATCAGACACATTAAGACAGTAACGTGGTATTATTCTCCCTGTGTATCAGACACATTAAGACAGTATTATTCTCCCTGTGTATCAGACACATTAAGACAGTAACGTGGTATTATTCTCCCTGTGAATCACACACATTAAGACAGTAACGTGGTATTATTCTCCCTGTGTATCAGACACATTAAGACAGTATTGTGGTGTTATTCTCCCTGTGTATCAGACACACAAAGACAGTAATGTGGTGTTATTCTCCCTGTGTATCAGACACATTAAGACAGTAATGTGGTATTATTCTCCCTGTGTATCAGACACATTAAGACAGTATTATTCTCCCTGTGTATCAGACACATTAAGACAGTAACGTGGTGTTATTCTCCCTGTGTATCAGACACATTAAGACACATTAAGACAGTATTATTCTCCCTGTGTATCAGACACATTAAGACAGTAATGTGGTATTATTCTCCCTGTGTATCAGACACATTAAGACAGTAATGTGGTGTTATTCTCCCTGTGTATCAGACACATTAAGACAGTAATGTGGTGTTATTCTCCCTGTGTATCAGACACATTAAGACAGTAACGTGGTATTATTCTCCCTGTGTAACAGACACATTAAGACAGTATTATTCTCCCTGTGTAACAGACACATTAAGACAGTAATGTGGTGTTATTCTCCCTGTGTATCAGACACATTAAGACAGTAATGTGGTATTATTCTCCCTGTGTATCAGACACATTAAGACAGTAACGTGGTATTATTCTCCCTGTGTATCAGACACATTAAGACAGTAATGTGGTATTATTCTCCCTGTGTATCAGACACATTAAGACAGTAACGTGGTATTATTCTCCCTGTGTATCAGACACATTAAGACAGTATTATTCTCCCTGTGTATCAGACACATTAAGACAGTATTATTCTCCCTGTGTATCAGACACATTAAGACAGTAATGTGGTATTATTCTCCCTGTGTATCAGACACATTAAGACAGTAACGTGGTATTATTCTCCCTGTGTATCAGACACATTAAGACAGTATTATTCTCCCTGTGTATCAGACACATTAAGACAGTAACGTGGTATTATTCTCCCTGTGTATCAGACACATTAAGACAGTAACGTGGTATTATTCTCCCTGTGTATCAGACACATTAAGACAGTATTATTCTCCCTGTGTATCAGACACATTAAGACAGTAATGTGGTATTATTCTCCCTGTGTATCAGACACATTAAGACAGTATTATTCTCCCTGTGTATCAGACACATTAAGACAGTAATGTGGTATTATTCTCCCTGTGTATCAGACACATTAAGACAGTATTATTCTCCCTGTGTATCAGACACATTAAGACAGTATTATTCTCCCTGTGTATCAGACACATTAAGACAGTAACGTGGTATTATTCTCCCTGTGTATCAGACACATTAAGACAGTATTATTCTCCCTGTGTATCAGACACATTAAGACAGTAACGTGGTATTATTCTCCCTGTGTAACAGACACATTAAGACAGTATTATTCTCCCTGTGTAACAGACACATTAAGACAGTAACGTGGTATTATTCTCCCTGGCCCCCCTCTAAGCTGTGAACACCGGGTCCTACGGGATGTAGGAGGTAATAGACTGGGGCTTTAGGTTCTGTCTCTAACACAAGACACCAGCGAAGACAAGGGCCCTCCACATCCCAGCAACGTAATGCTGCTCACATCCACAGGCTCTTTGGACAGAGTCTGGAGAGTAAAGCAATCAGCACGACTGGTATTACAGAGCATTTATGTTTGAGCCCAGGCTTCAAACACAGCAAATCTTGACCTTTAAGGAAGCTTGCTGTTATTCCATTGTTTGTGTCGCAAATGGCACCCTATTCCCTATATAATGCACTACTATAGACCAGAGCCCTATTCCCTATATAGTACACTACTATAGACCAGGGCCCTATTCCCTATATAGTACACTACTATAGACCAGAGCCCTATTCCCTATATAGTACACTACTATAGACCAGGGCCCTATTCCCTATATAGTACACTACTTTAGACCAGGGCCCTATTCCCTATATAGTGCACTGCTTTTGACCAGAGTCCAGGACTATATATAGAATAAGGTTGCATTTGGGACTCAGCTATTGATTCTGTCAGTGACTTTCTAACTATCAGGAAGACAGAGAGCGATGTGATGTGTTTCTGTTGCCCTGATATTGGATGGATTTCCTCTGGGTTAGACTGTTATACCTGTGGGTTTAAAAACCACACACACCAATCTGTTTCTACTAATGCCACAGCAGACTTGAAAACGGAAAATAAATGGAGAAAGAGGAGAACGGAGAAAAGGGGGTGTGATTTTGGGCTCCCTCTCCTCTCTTTCTGTGTGACATGTTGATGTATATTTTTTGACAGCAGCGTTGTACAGAGAGTCAATAGAGACGAACCAAAGGGTCCAAACAGATGTTTTGGCGCTGGAGGTACAACTGGGCCGTTACGTTTTAGACTCCAAGTTACACTTTGACCCCTAAGAGAATAGACAGGTGGAAAAGGGAGAAAACATTCAAGTGGACGAGAGTCGGTGTCAATTCACTACAGTCAAACTGTTGTGGTGGTGAGGGGACAGCTGGTCTGTCGTGGTGCTGCTGGTGGTGAGGGGACAGCTGGTCTGTCGTGGTGCTGCTGGTGATGAGGGGACAGCTGGTCTGTCGTGGTGCTGCCGGTGATGAGGGGACAGCTGGTCTGTCGTGTTGCTACTGGTGATGAGGGGACAACTGGTCTGTCGTCGTGCTGCTGGTGATGAGGGGACAGCTGGTCTGTCGTGGTGCCGTTGGTGATGAGAGGACAGCTGGTCTGTCGTGGTGCTGCTGGTGGTGAGGGGACAGCTGGTCTGTTGTGGTGCTGCGGGTGATGAGGGGACAGCTGGTCTGTCGTGGTGCTGCTGGTGATGAGGGGACAGCTGGTCTGTTGTGTTGCTGTTGGTGATGATGGGACAGCTGGTCTGTCGTGGTGCTGCTGGTGGTGAGGGGACAGCTGGTCTGTCGTGTTGCTGCGGGTGATGAGGGGACAACTGGTCTGTCGTTTTGCTGCGGGTGATGAGGGGACAGCTGGTCTGTCGTGGTGCTGCTGGTGATGAGAGGACAGCTGGTCTGTCGTGGTGCTGCTGGTGATGAGGGGACAGCTGGTCTGTTGTGGTACTGCTGGTGATGAGGGGACAACTGGCCTGTCGTGTTGCTGTTGGTGATGAGGGGACAGCTGGTCTGTCGTGTTGCTGCTGGTTATGAGGGGACAGCTGGTCTGTTGTGGTGCTGCTGGTGATGAGGGGACAGCTGGTCTGTCGTGGTGCCGCTGGTGATGAGGGTACAGCTGGTCTGTCGTGGTGCCACTGGTGATGAGGGGACAGCTGGTCTGTTGTGTTGCTGCGGGTGATGAGGGGACAGCTGGTATGTCGTGTTGCTACTGGTGATGAGGGGACAGCTGGTCTGTCGTGTTGCTACTGGTGATGAGGGGACAGCTGGTCTGTCGTGGTGCCGTTGGTGATGAGGGGACAGCTGGTCTGTCATGTTGCTACTGGTGATGAGGGGACAGCTGGTCTGCCGTGGTGCCGCTGGTGATGAGGGGACAGCTGGTCTGCCGTGGTGCTGCTGGTGATGACGAGACAACTGGTCTGTCGTGGTGCCGCTGGTGATGAGGGGACAGCTGGTCTGTCGTGTTGCTGCTGGTGATGAGGGGACAGCTGGTCTGTCGTGGTGCCGCTGGTGATGAGGGGACAGCTGGTCTGTCGTGGTGCCGCTGGTGATGAGGGGACAGCTGGTCTGTCGTGGTGCCGCTGGTGATGAGGGGACAGCTGGTCTGTCGTGGTGCCGCTGGTGATGAGGGGACAGCTGGTCTGTCGTGGTGCCGCTGGTGATGAGGGGACAGCTGGTCTGTCGTGGTGCCGCTGGTGATGAGGGGACAGCTGGTCTGTTGTGGTGCTGCTGGTGATGAGGGGACAGCTGGTCTGTCGTGGTGCCGCTGGTGATGAGGGGACAGCTGGTCTGTCGTGGTGCCGCTGGTGATGAGGGGACAGCTGGTCTGTCGTGGTGTCGTTGGTGATGAGGGGACAGCTGGTCTGTCGTGTTTTGTATGTCAGCAGGCATCAAACAGGACTCTAGTCCAGAGGAGAGGTCACTTCCCAGGTCGTCAATAAATAAGAATTTGTTCTTAACTGACTCGCCTAGTTAAATAAAATGTTAAATGAAATGTTAAATGTTAAATAAAAGTAAATCACAGGCTCTTCCAGGGAGGAAGAGAAGGATTGAAATGAAATATTTCAAAATAAAACTGAGGTGCTTTTCGAACTGTATATCAAGGACTGCCACACAACACCACATGCCACCAAGACCTCCCTTAAAACAGACCTTTACAGCTCTAGCACTGAAGCTGTCCAACCTATGGAGATACAGGAACCTGGTCTATCTCTGCCTCCTCCCTTTGTAGTATCACAGTCAGTTATATTAGATCAGTCTGAATACTTCACCATGTCCTGGTCTGTCTCATGCCCTGGTCTGCCCCATGTCCTGGTCTGTCCCATGCCCTGGTCTGCCCCATGACCTGGTCTGTCCCATGCCCTGGTCTGTCCCATGCCCTGGTCTGTCCCATGCCCTGGTCTGTCCCATGCCCTGGTCTGGTCCCATTCCCTGGTCTGTCCCATGCCCTGGTCTGTCCCATGCCCTGGTCTGCCCCATGCCCTGGTCTGTCCCATGCCCTGGTCTGCCCCATGCCCTGGTCTGTCCCATGCCCTGGTCTGCCCCATGCCCTGGTCTGTCCCATGCCCTGGTCTGCCCCATGCCCTGGTCTGCCCCATGCCCTGGTCTGCCCCTCAGTTTCTCCCATTCTTCTCTACTGAATCTCTCAACCTCTGTCAGGTTGGATGGGGAGCGTCGCTACTTAGCTATTTTCTCCAGAGATGTTCGATCAGGTTCAAGTCCAGGCTCTGGCTGAGCCACTCAAGGACATTGAGAGACTTGTCCCAAAGCCACTGCTGCATTGTCTTGTCTTAGGGTCGTTGTCCTGTTGGAAGGTGAACCTTCACCCCAGTCTGAGGTTCTGAGTGCTCTGGAGCAGGTTTTCATCAAGGATCTCTCTGTACTTTGCTCCATTCATCTTTCCCTCGATCCTGACTAGTCTCCCAGTCCCTGCCGCTGAAAAACATCCCCACTGCATGATGCTGCCACCGCCATGCTTCACCGTAGGGATGGTGCCACCGCCATGCTTCACCGTAGGGATGCTGCCACCACCATGCTTCACCGTAGGGATGCTGCCACCGCCATGCTTCACCGTAGGGATGGTGCCACCACCATGCTTCACCATAGGGATGCTGCCACCACCATGCTTCACCGTAGGGATGCTGCCACCACCATGCTTCACCGTAGGGATGCTGCCACCACCATGCTTCACCGTAGGGATGGTGCCACCGCCATGCTTCACCGTAGGGATGGTGCCACCACCATGCTTCACCGTAGGGATGCTGCCACCGCCATGCTTCACCGTAAGGATGGTGCCACCACCATGCTTCACCATAGGGATGCTGCCACCGCCATGCTTCACCGTAGGGATGCTGCCACCACCATGCTTCACCGTAGGGATGCTGCCACCACCATGCTTCACCGTAGGGATGGTGCCACCACCATGCTTCACCGTAGGGATGGTGCCACCACCATGCTTCACCGTAGGGATGGTGCCACCACCATGCTTCACCGTAGGGATGCTGCCACCGCCATGCTTCACCGTAGGGATGCTGCCACCGCCATGCTTCACCGTAGGGATGCTGCCACCACCATGCTTCACCGTAGGGATGGTGCCACCACCATGCTTCACCGTAGGGATGGTGCCACCACCATGCTTCACCGTAGGGATGGTGCCACCACCATGCTTCACCGTAGGGATGGTGCCACCACCATGCTTCACCGTAGGGATGGTGCCACCGCCATGCTTCACCGTAGGGATGGTGCCACCGCCATGCTTCACCGTAGGGATGCTGCCACCGCCATGCTTCACCGTAGGGATGCTGCCACCGCCATGCTTCACCGTAGAGATGGTGCCACCACCATGCTTCACCGTAGGGATGGTGCCACCGCCATGCTTCACCGTAGGGATGGTGCCACCACCATGCTTCACCGTAGGGATGCTGCCAGGTTTACTCCAGATGTGACGCTTGGCATTCGGGCCAAAGAGTTCAATCTTGGTTTAATCCGACCAGAGAATCTTGTTTCTCATGGTCTGATAGTCCTTTAGGTGCCTTTTGGCAAACTCCAAGTGGGTTGCCTTGTGCCTTTTACTGAGGAGTGGCTTCCATCTGGCCATTCTACCATAACGGCCTGAATGGTGGAGTGCTGCAGAGATGGTTGTCCTTCTGGAAGGTTCTCCCATCTCCACAGAAGAACTTTAGAGCTCTCTCAGAGTGACCATCGAGTTCCTGGTCACCTCCCTGACCAAGGCCCAGCTCCCCAGATTGCTCAGTTTAGCCGGGTGGCCAGCTTTAGGAAAACTATTTGTGGTTCCAAACTTATTCCATTGAAGAGTGATGGAGGCCACTGTGTTCTTGGGGACCTTCAATGCTGCAGAAATGTATTCAGACAGGTGTATGTCCAATCAATTGAATTTACCACAGGTGGACTCCAATCAAGTTGTAGAAACATCTTAAGGATGATCAATGGAAACAGGATGCACCTGAGCTCAATTTACAGTCTCATAGCAAAGGGTCTGAATACTTACCTAAATAAGGTATCTGTTTTTTATTTTAAATAAATTTGTAAACATTTCTAAAAACCTGTTTTCGCTTTGTCTTTATAGGGTTTGTGTGTAGATTGAGGAGGAAAAAATATATTTTATACATTTTATAATAAGGCTATAACGTAACAAAATGTGGAGAAAGGTAAGGGGTCTGCATACTTTACTAATAAACATCAACACACAGGCTTCTACTTCCAGTTTATATACATTTTATCGACACAAGTGCATCTTGTGTTTGTTTTTAATCCCATCATTCAGCTCTTCTCAACCACTCCCATCTATCTCTGAACACCATCCAATTTAGATTTATTTTTGGCATATATATATTTCAACTGTGCTGTGATGTTTTACAAAACGTTCTGAACCTTTCTATTCTCATAGTTTCTACAGATTGTAAATTAAAAGATAAACATTTTAGCTAAAAGTTATTATTATATTATTGATCGATGACTTTTCAAATCACCCAGCAGTGCTAATCGCAGAGTTATAGCTACAAGGTCAATTCTTCCGCCATTCCTGAACCAAAGAGTTGGGTCTGCTTTGAGTGTTCATTGTTGCCATGGATACCGGTATCCGTCTCGGCCCTTTTAAAAAAAAGGCTTCTGAAGTTTGTAATTTCTACTTTAAAACTTCAGACATCGATTTTGCCCAAGCGAAAAAATGAATCGGGTCATTATACAGACCAAGAAGTAGAACATTAACACTTTGGTTTTCACAACATTTTCACAACTCTTAGTACAAAACTCTAAACGGGCCACACTTATAACGCAGCCAGTCTTTCATTCAAAACCTGTCATTGTGCGTTTATATTTGGATTGTAAACATCTCTCACCACACAACCATTGATTCAAAATATATGTTTATTTATGAAATGTAACGAGAACGTCGGTTTAAAATCACCGAAAAAACTAAATAACGATGTCTTTTCAATTTAGTCGTTTTAACTACCAGTTAATCCAATAGCAAACAATGCAAAGAAACGTGTTTCAAATCGTCCTTAGAATTACTAAAAATAATATGATAGTGTACTGTAAATTACACAGTTTTCACATTAGACAATACACTTACATTACACAACAAAATGTGACAGAAAATCTAGAATTTCCATAATATATATATCCAATCTATAAATTCCATAATATCTCTCCAATCTATAAAATCCATAATATATATATCTAATCTATAAATTCCATAATATATATATCCAATCTATAAATTCCATAATATATATCTCCAATCTATAAGTTCCATAATATCTCTCCAAAGTGTAATTAAAGGTGTGATCAGTGAAATATGAACATTATTTTTACCATCAGAAGTCATTTATCACCATAGTATTCTACTCAGACTAGGATCCACAGTGTTCAGATAACTCTCAGACTAGGATCCACAGTGTTCAGATAACTCTCAGACTAGGATCCACAGTGTTCAGATAACTCTCAGACTAGGATCCACAGTGTTCAGATAACTCTCAGACTAGGATCCACAGTGTTCAGATAACTCTCAGACTAGGATCCACAGTGTTCAGATAACTCTCAGACTAGGATCCACAGTGTTCAGATAACTCTCAGACTAGGATCCACAGTGTTCAGATAACTCTCAGACTAGGATCCACAGTGTTCAGATAACTCTCAGACTAGGATCCACAGTGTTCAGATAACTCTCAGACTAGGATCCACAGTGTTCAGATAACTCTCAGACTAGGATCCACAGTGTTCAGATAACTCTCAGACTAGGATCCACAGTGTTCAGATAACTCTCAGACTAGGATCCACAGTGTTCAGATAACTCTCACGGTTCAATGGAAAGGTGATTAGGAACATTATTGTTAAGTTTTCATTATTAAAAAGATATGCTCTGATTAGCTCAAAAAACAATCATAGCAAAAAATATAATTTTTTAAAAGTCGAGCAGAATATTTTATTGTATTTCTGTAATTTGTTAAAGTAAATTATTTTTGTGTCGTCTTCTACGCCTCAGCATAAAATCTTTATACATTAAATTAACATTGTAATACGCAGAACTGCTGCTCATAATAACACCAACATAACTTTATGTAAAATAGAAAAATCAGAATATAAAATAAAATCTGAATATAAAATAAAATCTGTTAACAGCATGTGAATGTTGTACCATTAACTGTGATGACAGTTAAGGCAGACAGCTTTACGTTCTCCCTTACTGTGATTAAATCACAATCCTCTGTAAAACGTGTTTCACTCTCATCATCAAAGCCATCGTGAAATAAGGCTGTAACGAGTGGCACAGCGGTCTACAGGCACTGCATCTCTGTGTTTGAGGCGTCCCTACAGACACCCCGGGTCGAATCCAGGCTGTATCACAACCGGCCGTGATTGGGAGTCCCATAGGGCGGCGCACAATTGACCCAGCGGCGTCCGGGTTTGGACCCGGTGTAGGCCGTCAGTGTAAATTCAGAATCTGGTCTTAACTGACTTGCCTGGTTGAATCCAGGAGTTTTTAAACATGCCTTGTGTTTTGTCTGGCTTTAAAAAATAAACGACATTTTAATCACACAGCAGTCAATTGAAATGTAAAACCTAACATACGCATCAAGTCAGAGCAGATATGAATTGTCTGTTAAATCTACAGAGAAAAATACAATTAGACAAAAACACATTGCTGTGCCTTTTATTTTAGGTTTCCCCACTGATGCCGTATCTAACCAGTTCTAACCAGATGGTTCCAGACAGCCAGTGTCTTCATCTCTTTACATTGTGTTTAGGTTTCCCCACTGATGCCGTATCTAACCAGTTCTAACCAGATGGTTCCAGACAGCCAGTGTCTTCATCTCTTTACATTGTGTTTAGGTTTCCCCACTGATGCCGTATCTAACCAGTTCTAACCAGATGGTTCCAGACAGCCAGTGTGTTCATCTCTTTACATTGTGTTTAGGTTTCCCCACTGATGCCGTATCTAACCAGTTCTAACCAGATGGTTCCAGACAGCCAGTGTCTTCATCTCTTTACATTGTGTTTAGGTTTCCCCACTGATGCCGTATCTAACCAGTTCTAACCAGATGGTTCCAGACAGCCAGTGTCTTCATCTCTTTACATTGTGTTTAGGTTTCCCCACTGATGCCGTATCTAACCAGTTCTAACCAGATGGTTCCAGACAGCCAGTGTCTTCATCTCTTTACATTGTGTTTAGGTTTCCCCACTGATGCCGTATCTAACCAGTTCTAACCAGATGGTTCCAGACAGCCAGTGTCTTCATCTCTTTACATTGTGTTTAGGTTTCCCCACTGATGCCGTATCTAACCAGTTCTAACCAGATGGTTCCAGACAGCCAGTGTGTTCATCTCTTTACATTGTGTTTAGGTTTCCCCACTGATGCCGTATCTAACCAGTTCTAACCAGATGGTTCCAGACAGCCAGTGTCTTCATCTCTTTACATTGTGTTTAGGTTTCCCCACTGATGCCGTATCTAACCAGTTCTAACCAGATGGTTCCAGACAGCCAGTGTGTTCATCTCTTTACATTGTGTTTTAGGTTTCCCCACTGATGCCGTATCTAACCAGTTCTAACCAGATGGTTCCAGACAGCCAGTGTGTTCATCTCTTTACATTGTGTTTAGGTTTCCCCACTGATGCCGTATCTAACCAGTTCTAACCAGATGGTTCCAGACAGCCAGTGTGTTCATCTCTTTACATTGTGTTTAGGTTTCCCCACTGATGCCGTATCTAACCAGTTCTAACCAGATGGTTCCAGACAGCCAGTGTGTTCATCTCTTTACATTGTGTTTAGGTTTCCCCACTGATGCCGTATCTAACCAGTTCTAACCAGATGGTTCCAGACAGCCAGTGTCTTCATCTCTTTACATTGTGTTTAGGTTTCCCCACTAATGCCGTATCTAACCAGTTCTAACCAGATGGTTCCAGACAGCCAGTGTCTTCATCTCTTTACATTGTGTTTAGGTTTCCCCACTGATGCCGTATCTAACCAGTTCTAACCAGATGGTTCCAGACAGCCAGTGTCTTCATCTCTTTACATTGTTTTAGGTTTCCCCACTGATGCCGTATCTAACCAGTTCTAACCAGATGGTTCCAGACAGCCAGTGTCTTCATCTCTTTACATTGTGTTTAGGTTTCCCCACTGATGCCGTATCTAACCAGTTCTAACCAGATGGTTCCAGACAGCCAGTGTGTTCATCTCTTTACATTGTGTTTAGGTTTCCCCACTGATGCCGTATCTAACCAGTTCTAACCAGATGGTTCCAGACAGCCAGTGTCTTCATCTCTTTACATTGTGTTTAGGTTTCCCCACTGATGCCGTATCTAACCAGTTCTAACCAGATGGTTCCAGACAGCCAGTGTCTTCATCTCTTTACATTGTGTTTAGGTTTCCCCACTGATGCCGTATCTAACCAGTTCTAACCAGATGGTTCCAGACAGCCAGTGTGTTCATCTCTTTACATTGTGTTTAGGTTTCCCCACTGATGCCGTATCTAACCAGTTCTAACCAGATGGTTCCAGACAGCCAGTGTGTTCATCTCTTTACATTGTGTTTAGGTTTCCCCACTGATGCCGTATCTAACCAGTTCTAACCAGATGGTTCCAGACAGCCAGTGTCTTCATCTCTTTACATTGTGTTTAGGTTTCCCCACTGATGCCGTATCTAACCAGTTCTAACCAGATGGTTCCAGACAGCCAGTGTGTTCATCTCTTTACATTGTGTTTAGGTTTCCCCACTGATGCCGTATCTAACCAGTTCTAACCAGATGGTTCCAGACAGCCAGTGTGTTCATCTCTTTACATTGTGTTTAGGTTTCCCCACTGATGCCGTATCTAACCAGTTCTAACCAGATGGTTCCAGACAGCCAGTGTCTTCATCTCTTTACATTGTGTTTAGGTTTCCCCACTGATGCCGTATCTAACCAGTTCTAACCAGATGGTTCCAGACAGCCAGTGTGTTCATCTCTTTACATTGTGTTTAGGTTTCCCCACTGATGCCGTATCTAACCAGTTCTAACCAGATGGTTCCAGACAGCCAGTGTCTTCATCTCTTTACATTGTGTTTAGGTTTCCCCACTGATGCCGTATCTAACCAGTTCTAACCAGATGGTTCCAGACAGCCAGTGTCTTCATCTCTTTACATTGTGTTTAGGTTTCCCCACTGATGCCGTATCTAACCAGTTCTAACCAGATGGTTCCAGACAGCCAGTGTCTTCATCTCTTTACATTGTGTTTAGGTTTCCCCACTGATGCCGTATCTAACCAGTTCTAACCAGATGGTTCCAGACAGCCAGTGTCTTCATCTCTTTACATTGTGTTTAGGTTTCCCCACTGATGCCGTATCTAACCAGTTCTAACCAGATGGTTCCAGACAGCCAGTGTCTTCATCTCTTTACATTGTGTTTAGGTTTCCCCACTGATGCCGTATCTAACCAGTTCTAACCAGATGGTTCCAGACAGCTAGTGTCTTCATCTCTTTACATTGTGTTTAGGTTTCCCCACTGATGCCGTATCTAACCAGTTCTAACCAGATGGTTCCAGACAGCCAGTGTGTTCATCTCTTTACATTGTGTTTAGGTTTCCCCACTGATGCCGTATCTAACCAGTTCTAACCAGATGGTTCCAGACAGCCAGTGTCTTCATCTCTTTACATTGTTTTTCTTCCAGCAATTAAAAAGTTTCAAACTGTTGTTTACTGTTCATCTCACAGATTGTAATGAACACAGAGGGTCAAACAACTGCAAGATAACTGAGGGAGAGGAGCAACTGTTCCGGTGTGTGTGTGTGTGTGTGTGTTTGTGTGTTTGTGTGATGTGCATATGTCCACGTGCAAATGTGTGTGTGTGTGTGTGTGTGTCCATCCATTCGTGCGTTGAACCATTGAATCGTAGCTAGCTGGTTGATTCATCATCTCCTCTGCCCAGATACTGGTTCATCCGTGTGTGTGTGTGTGTGTGTGTGTGTGTGTGTGTGTGTGTGTGTGCGTGCGTGCGTGCGTGCGTTCGTGTGTGTGTATAGATGAATATGTATCCTACTGTTACTATACTCTCTCTCTCTCCCCATCAGGATAGCAGGTGTTGAAAATGCCCGGAAGCACAGAGATTAAAGATGGTTTCATCATACAGCTTCTTGCCTCAGGCAGAGATGTCTGCTGGTTTTATCCTACCGTGCTCCTCACTGCCTGCTCTCAGTATGGCAGACCTAGTTTACAACCCAAATGGTGCCCTATTCCCTGTGTAGTGCGCTTGCCTTTGACCAGGACCCATAAGGTGCCAGACCTAGTTTCTTCATGCGTGGCAGACACATTTAGAGGAAGGCGGCCATATTGCCAGAGAGTTGAGGGAGGTTTGTTTAATCTAGGTGAATGACCTGTCCTTGAGAAAGCCTGCTAGTGGCCACATAACCTCCAGCTATTCTCTCTGTCGCATTCAGCATCCTGCCACAGAGTCCGAGTGCGGATCACCCTGGCCTCAACAAAGCATGCTAGAGGGAGAAGGAGAATGAGATGGTATTTAAACACGCTTCACTATGTGGAGGAGAGCCAGTGGGGGGTGGAAGAGAGAGAGGGGAGAGAGAGAGACACAGGGAGAGAGAGATAAAGAGACAGAGACAGAGAGAGAGAGAGACACAGGGAGAGAGAGAGAGAGAGAGAGAGAGAGAGAGAGAGAGAGAGAGAGAGAGAGAGAGAGAGAGAGACAGGGAGAGAGAGAGAGAGAGAGACACAGAGAGAGAGACAGAGAGAGAGAGAGAGAGAGAGAGAGAGAGAGAGGGGAAAGAGAGACACAGGGAGAGAGACAGAGAGAGAGACAGGGAGACAGAGAGAGACAGAGAGAGAGAGAGATGGCCAGTTCTGGCTTATATGATAACCATGTAGA
Source organism: Salvelinus namaycush (assembly GCF_016432855.1). NCBI lineage: Eukaryota > Metazoa > Chordata > Actinopteri > Salmoniformes > Salmonidae > Salvelinus > Salvelinus namaycush. The sequence continues at coordinate 6,205 of NW_024060402.1, read as the reverse complement.
AATACCCATCTGCCTGAAAGCATTCCTTGAACAGTGTCCAAAGAAAGGGCAGTATGATCTCTGGAGAAAACAATATTGACAAAGAATAATATTAGAGATGGTAGAATGATGTTAAACATTAGTCTAACTGTTGGACTAGTCTTTTATAGATTAATATTAGAGATGGTAGAATGATGTTAAACACTAGTCTACTGTTGGACTAGTCTTTTATAGATTAATATTAGAGATGGTAGAATGATGTTAAACATTAGTCTACTGTTGGACTAGTCTTTTATAGATTAATATTAGAGATGGTAGAATGATGTTAAACATTAGTCTACTGTTGGACTAGTCTTTTATAGATTAATATTAGAGATGGTAGAATGATGTTAAACACTAGTCTACTGTTGGACTAGTCATTTATAGATTAATATTAGATATGGTAGAATGATGTTAAACATTAGTCTAACTGTGTGACTAGTCATTTATAGATTAATATTAGAGATGGTAGAATGATGTTAAACATTAGTCTGTTGGACTAGTCTTTTATAGATTAATATTAGAGATGGTAGAATGATGTTAAACACTAGTCTAACTGTTGGACTAGTCATTTATAGATGAGGGTCTACTCTCCGATGAGAAACCAGCGTCCCACCATCTTGGAGAAAGAGTCTGGAGGCCTGGGGGGTATTTGCTCACCTCAAAGTTACTTTAAGACTCGTCAGCTGGCTGAAGTCACGTCTTGTGTGTGTGTGTGTGTGTGTGTGTGTGTGTGTGTGTGTGTGTGTGTGTGTGTGTGTGTGTGTGTGTGTGTGTGTGTGTGTGTGTGTGTGTGTGTGTGTACAGAGTCTCCATCTTTGTTTCCCCCCCTCCTCTGACCTGTGTGTTTTCACTAGGACAACAACAGGTGTAAGGAACCACGTCTCAGATGGAGATAAATGTCGCCACTGGGAAGTCAAGATGTATAATGACAGACTGTTTATTACTGAATAAAGATGTTATATCATTTTGGATTGATAAAGAAACATGACTTTCTAAGTTGTATTCTAAACACAAAATGCTGCTGCTGGTTCTTTTACAGTCAATCATCTTGTTTTTATATATATACACTTAGAATTCTGTTGTCAAATAGATTTTTTTGGGACAGATTTTCAACAACAACAAAAAAAATGGCAGTCACTTTCTCCACAATGGACCCACTTCAATACATTTCCCCCCATTTGTCAGCACAGCTTAAAAATACAACTATCAAGCATAAGAAGCAGACCTTATCCGTCATAATTACACTACTCATATTCACACTCAAGGCTCTAAAATATCTGCTTATATATATATATCATTCACTTATACAATGTAAAGCTACACCGTGGCATCCCCAGAGCCAGCGTCTAGCGTTGATCTGTCTCTCTGCAGAGCAGAACAAGTCCACGCTGAATCAAGATGAATGCAGAGTGGTTGAGACAGGCGTTGATTAAGACAGGTGAGGACCTCACTCCATCTTGCGTTGTGTCCCGTAGTCTTAACATACCTTATCATTAGTTCTCCTGACAGTGACGGAGAGCCAGAGATTCTACCTCGTAGGCCCGGCGCCATCTTTAAAAGAAACCTTCTTTTAATAATAATGGCCATTTGTCAACTTTTTAACTGTCAAAAGACAAGGGCTGTAAACAAAATGGAACACGTCCAACCATGGAGTGGTGCTGCGTCGAGAGAGAGAGAGAGAGAGAGAGAGAGAGAGAGAGAGAGAGAGAGAGAGAGAGAGAGAGAGAGAGAGAGAGAGAGAGAGAGAGAGAGAGAGAGAGAGAGAGAGAGAGAGAGAGAGAGAGAGAGAGAGAAGAGAGAGAGAAGAGAGAGAGAGGAGAGACAGAGAGAGAGATAGAGAGAGACAGAGAGAGACAGAGAGAGACAGAGAGAGAGAGACAGAGACAGAGACAGAGAGAGAGACAGAGACAGAGACAGAGAGACAGAGACAGAGACAGAGAGAGAGAGAGAGACAGAGAGAGAGAGAGACAGAGAGAGAGAGAGAGACAGAGAGAGAGAGAGAGAGGGAGAGACAGAGAGAGAGAGAGAGAGAGAGAGATAGAGAGAGACAGAGAGAGAGAGAGAGAGAGAGAGAGAGACAGACAGAGAGAGAGATAGAGAGAGACAGAGACAGAGACAGAGAGACAGAGACAGAGACAGAGACAGAGAGACAGAGACAGAGACAGAGACAGAGAGAGAGAGAGACAGAGACAGACAGAGAGAGAGAGAGAGAGAGAAGAGAGAGAGAGGAGAGACAGAGAGAGAGATAGAGAGAGACAGAGAGAGACAGAGAGAGACAGAGAGAGAGAGACAGAGACAGAGACAGAGAGAGAGACAGAGACAGAGACAGAGAGACAGAGACAGAGACAGAGAGAGAGAGAGAGACAGAGAGAGAGAGAGACAGAGAGAGAGAGAGAGACAGAGAGAGACAGAGAGAGAGAGAGAGAGAGAGAGAGAGACAGACAGAGAGAGAGATAGAGAGAGACAGAGACAGAGACAGAGAGACAGAGACAGAGACAGAGACAGAGAGACAGAGACAGAGACAGAGACAGAGAGAGAGAGAGACAGAGACAGACAGAGAGAGAGAGACAGAGAGAGAGAGACAGAGAGAGAGAGAGAGAGAGAGAGACAGAGACAGAGAGAGAGAGACAGAGAGAGAGAGAGACAGAGAGACAGAGAGAGAGAGACAGAGAGAGAGAGAGAGACAGAGAGAGAGAGACAGAGAGAGAGAGAGACAGAGAGAGAGAGAGAGAGACAGAGAGAGAGAGAGAGACAGAGAGAGAGAGAGAGAGAGAGAGAGAGAGAGACAGAGAGAGAGAGAGAGAGAGAGAGAGAGAGACAGAGAGACAGAGAGAGAGAGAGAGAGAGAGAGAGAGAGAGAGAGAGAGAGAGAGAGAGAGAGAGAGAGAGAGAGAGAGAGAGAGAGACAGAGAGAGAGAGAGAGAGACAGAGAGAGAGAGAGAGAGAGAGAGAGAGACAGAGAGGCGTCTCAGTGGTTCACGGAGGCGGTAGGTGGGTAGATAGGAATGCATTCCAAATGGAACCCTATTCCCCTATATAGTGCACTACTTTTGAACTATGGGCTCTGGTCAAAAGTAGTGTAGGGAATAGGGAGTCATTTGGAACACACACAGCCTAGGTATGCAGAGAGAGATGGAGATGGAGAGGGAAGAGGAGACAGTCCCAGATGTATACAAAGCCATTCAAATGGTCTTGGAAGGTTGCAGAGACAATCCTCTCCGATTACCGACTCTAATGTGTCTGGGGGCGCTGGGACCTGGGGGGCAGCTGGAGAGGCCAGGCTGCACTTAGAACATACCGGCCCTGTGCTTGTTAAATAACACTGGGAAGACGGAGAACTGGTGAGATGGGGGAGAGGGGGGGGGAGAGGGGGAGAGGGGAGAGGGTGAGGGAGGAGAGAGGAGAGAGGAGAGAGAAGGGCAATGGATTAGAGGGTGAGGGGGGAGAGGGGAGAGGGTGAGGGGGGAGAAGGGGAGCGGGGTAGATGGTAAAAGGGTGAGTGGGGAGAGGGGAAAGGGTGAGGGGGGAGAGGGGAGAGGGGGAGCGGGGTAGATGATAAGAGGGAGAGGGGGGTAGAGGGTGAGGTGGGAGAGGGGAGAGGGTGAGGGGGAGAGGGGGAGGGGGGAGAGGGGGGAGAGGGTGAGGGAGGAGAGGGTGAGCGGGGTAGATGCTAAAAGGGAGAGGGGGGTAGAGGGGGAGTGTTGCTGCCATCCTCTTCCTCTTTCACCCTGGCAGGCAGACAGACAACACCTGCAGCAGCAACTCTCCATCCATCTTCCAGGCTGTTTTACTAATGGGGCTTTGCTAGTTCCCAGGTAACTTCTGGTTTCTATGGTAGCAGGGTCTGGTTAAATCCATCTCTCTCTCTAACCTCCATTACAGTTCAGTAGGCAGGACATGATCGAGCAACCTGTGATTTCCTCTGGTGTCGCTCCACTGGTGGCAGCTTGGAGATAAGGACTACAACAGTCTGAACAGTAACAGTCTGAACAGTAGCAGTCTGAACAGTAACAGTCTGAACAGCAACAGTCTGAACAGTAACAGTCTGAACAGTAACAGTCTGAACAGCAGCAGTCTGAACAGTAACAGTCTGAACAGTAACAGTCTGAACAGTAACAGTCTGAACAGTAACAGTCTGAACAGCAACAGTCTGAACAGCAGCAGTCTGAACAGTAACAGTCTGAACAGTAACAGTCTGAACAGTAACAGTCTGAACAGTAACAGTCTGAACAGTCTGAACAGCAGCAGTCTGAACAGCAGCAGTCTGAACAGTAACAGTCTGAACAGTAAAAGTCTGAACAGTCTGAACAGCAGCAGTCTGAACAGCAGCAGTCTGAACAGTAACAATCTGAACAGTAACAGTCTGAACAGCAACAGTCTGAACAGTAACAGTCTGAACAGTAACAGTCTGAACAGTAACAGTCTGAACAGCAGCAGTCTGAACAGTCTGAACAATAACAGTCTGAACAGTAACAGTCTGAACAGTAACAGTCTGAACAGTAACAGTCTGAACAGTAACAGTCTGAACAGCAACAGTCTGAACAGTAACAGTCTGAACAGTAACAGTCTGAACAGTAACAGTCTGAACAGCAGCAGTCTGAACAGTCTGAACAATAACAGTCTGAACAGTAACAGTCTGAACAGTAACAGTCTGAACAGTAACAGTCTGAACAGTAACAGTCTGAACAGCAGCAGTCTGAACAGTCTGAACAATAACAGTCTGAACAGTAACAGTCTGAACAGTAACAGTCTGAACAGTAACAGTCTGAACAGTAACAGTCTGAACAGGAACAGTCTGAACAGTCTGAACAGTAACAGTCTGAACAGTAACAGTCTGAACAGTAACAGTCTGAACAGTAACAGTCTGAACAGCAACAGTCTGAACAGCAACAGTCTGAACAGTAACAGTCTGAACAGTAACAGTCTGAACAGTAACAGTCTGAACAGTAACAGTCTGAACAGCAGCAGTCTGAACAGTCTGAACAATAACAGTCTGAACAGTAACAGTCTGAACAGTAACAGTCTGAACAGTAACAGTCTGAACAGTAACAGTCTGAACAGCAGCAGTCTGAACAGTAACAGTCTGAACAGTAACAGTCTGAACAGTCTGAACAGTAACAGTCTGAACAGCAGCAGTCTGAACAGCAGCAGTCTGAACAGCAACAGTCTGAACAGTAACAGTCTGAACAGTCTGAACAGTAACAGTCTGAACAGTAACAGTCTGAACAGCAGCAGTCTGAACAGTAACAGTCTGAACAGCAACAGTCTGAACAGTAACAGTCTGAACAGTAACAGTCTGAACAGTAACAGTCTGAACAGTCTGAACAGTAACAGTCTGAACAGTAACAGTCTGAACAGTCTGAACAGTAACAGTCTGAACAGTAACAGTCTGAACAGTAACAGTCTGAACAGTAACAGTCTGAACAGTAACAGTCTGAACAGTAGCAGTCTGAACAGTAACAGTCTGAACAGTAACAGTGTGAACAGTCAACAGTAAACATCTGACACAGTCTGAACAGTAAACAGTCTGAACAGTAACAGTCTGAACAAGTAACAGTCTGAACAGCAGCAGTCTGAACTAACGTCTAACAGTTGAACAGTCTGAACAGTACAGTCTGAATCAGTAACTCGAACACTAACAGTCTGAACAGCAGTGCAAAAGTAACTGAACCCCCCAGTCTGAACAGTAACAGTCTGAACAAGTCTGAACAGTAACAGTCTGAACCAGTCTGACTGACACAGTCTGAACAGTCTAACAGTAACAGTGAACAGTAAACAGTCTGAACAGTAACAGTAACTCTGACAGTAACAGTCTGAACACAGTCTGAACAGCAACAGTCTGACTGTAACAGTCTGAACAGTAACAGTCTGAACAGTCTGAACAGTACACAGTCTGAACACTCTGAACAGAACAGTCTGAACAGTCACAGTAACATTGAACAGTAACAGTAACAGTCTGAACAGTAACAGTCTGAACGTAACAGTCTGAAACAGTAACAGTCTGAACAGAACAGTCTGAACAACAGTCTGAACAGTAACAGTCCTGAACAGTAACAGTCTGAACAGTAACAGTCTGACAGTAACAGTCTGAAAGCAACAGTCTGAACAGCAGCAGTCTGAACAAACAGTCTGAACAGCTGAACAGCTGAACAGGCATCTGAACAGCAGTCAACGTGCTGAACAG